>NW_008824547.1:2463246-2469472 GCF_000699105.1 Pygoscelis adeliae | reverse complement strand
CTGCCGCGGAAACCCGGCGGTGTTTGTAAACACGGGGGTGAGCCTGACCCCCCCCAGCAGTTTAACGGGGCTGCTGAGAAAATCAGCCCCGGGCCTTTTCACGTCATTTCTCAGCCTCCGAAGTCCCCTCAGAGCATGCACTCGAACTTTATCCTCCAGCCGGGCAGACTTTTTTTTAAAAATAAAGCTAAAATTCTTTTAAGAAAACGGAGAAAGTGAATCTGTACCAAGGAGGGCGGGTGGGAGATGAGTGGAGGGGGGGACACCCCCCAGTGCTCCCAGCCTGCAGCAGAGGACGCCGGCTGCTTCATACTGCACATGCGGAAACCACCAGAGCATAGGATTGGGGCAGGAGCTTGTTTTAAAAACCAGAAAAATCCAAATTCAGTCCCGGTGAAGGGAAAAAAAAAGTCCTGTTCTTCGTTCCCTTGTTAAAGCCTCACGGGTGGATACCCTTCTGCACCCGCCTGCTGCTGCACGCACAGACGACCGTCCTACTTTGAACCCTGTTGCCCAAACGGGACATGTAAGATTTGTAGCTCACCAACTGCTTTTATGGAAACCATATCAAATTATTTCGAACAGTGGAAATTAAAGTAAGCATACTTAAACTGTTCAATGAGTTATTAGTAAAATCCGTTATTTCTCCCTTTTTTTTTTTTTTTTGACCTAAGCGTACAGTGGCAGCACTCAAGGTTGGCGTTTGAGTAGAAAGAGAGTCAGGAAATGCTGCCGGCACTCTAACTGGTGAAACCACCAGCCCTTAGGCGAGATCAAAATTTGTCTAATACTGTGATTTAATTTTTTTTTAATTAATTTCCAAAGCTTCTAAGGAGCTGGCAAAATTTGTACAGGTTGCACAATGCACAGTTATCCAAAATTTGAAATATTTTTTAGATTTCATCTTTGAGTTCCTCTTTCATTTCTACTCTTTCCATAAAACCTAAATTTGAATTCCTCACAGCAAATTAAAAGCCAAAACATGTAATTCAAGACTTTTCCTGTAACTAAAATTTTGATCACTGCAAATATTCTGCCAGACTAGCGATTTTTCTCCAGTCGGAGCCTCCCCAAAGCTAAAGGCAGAAAACATCACTTTTTATACAGCATTTTCAGAAACCTTTGTAAATAACTTACTTGATGTAAAGTTTTAGGATTACACTAAACTTTTTAATAATACAACTTCAGATGTACCCAACACTTTAACACTTTTTATAGAATATCTGTTCTATCATTATATAATAAAACAGAACGAAAGTCATCAATTTGCACTACAGAACTTAGGTTGCTGTGGAAACCTTCATTATTTATTTTTTTAACATGTGCAACTTATGTTTCAACACTGAACACGGACAGCTTTCCGTTTGCTTTTTTGTTTGGTTTTGGGCTGTTGGTTTTTGCTTTCCCGTGTAGAGTGCAAACAGAAAGTGGCCAGTAAGCAAGCATGTTTGTACAGCATTGATTTAGAAAAACCAACTGATTCAATCACACCTTAATTCATATTCACATTTAGGCATATATATTTACAATAGCTTCATTACTTTCCTTCCTGAGGCACTCCCACAGCATGCAGAAATAGCTTTTTGAAGGGACAAAACCTGACAAAGTCATTGAGTTGCATCTGTTGGAGATAGGCTGCTGCTGGGTTTGAGCATTTGGGGTTTTAATATATGTATATTTCAATAATAAATACCTCTTCATCTCTTACTAGTACTTTGGAAGCAGAAAACCTCTGTAGTGACAGGAATTGGTTAATTCTTCCAGCTCTCCGCCTCTTCATTCTACAGCCTCAGCACTTCATGGATTCTTCTGGCTGCCAAGCTGACCAGTAGTGAAATAGATACTTTTCCTGCCTAAGAAAAAACACAGCAGTATTTTCTTCAAAAAACAACCGTGGCTGAGTTGACTCTTACCATTAACGTAAATATGGAACGAAGGTGAACTTGGGAAGACAAGGTGAGAGCCTTGCAAGGTTAGATAAACTCTGAGGAGGACACCAAAATAGTTGACAGAATGGGACCTACGAGGAACTAATAGTATACAAGAAACATTTTGTTTAAAGGGAACTACGCCATTTGTATTTCCTGATCATGGACATGCAAATGATAGCATTAACAGGTACAGCTATATTGATGATAGATTACTTTTATTTGAAGTATAGTACATATTATTACATACTTATTCCCAACACTTTTCTGCACTGCTGCTGGTGATACCTATTGTCAAACGGAGACAGTCACTAGAGGGGCATATGACCCACTTCAGGGGAAAAAAAAAAAAAATCGGTGTATTTTACGGTAGAGTCAGTAGAATGCAACTTTGCATAACTTAAAGTTACCAAATATATTTACACCTGTTCCTCCGATATATGCATGCACCAGTTTAATGAGTCTCCTATCACCTCTACATAAATACTGATTGCTTTAGTAAATATTCTTAGCTTAAGTGTAGCATAGAACAAACACATCCTGTAAAGGAGGCAGAGGCACTAATCTCCCAGGCAGCAAGTAGGTATTCAGGATCACCCATGTGCAAGAGACAGACCAAAGCAAACAGCGACTATTGCGCAGGGCTGCAAAACAACTATTTCTTCTGTCTTTTTTCTCTCTTAACAGAGCTCACTCCCGCCAACCTCAATATTCATACTATTCCGTAAAGCATGGGAAAAGCATAGTAGTATTGTGCAAGCAGAAACAAGAAATTCTGAGGGTTATATGCGCCAGGGTTGGGTTTTTTTCTGGAGCTGTTTTTATTTTTCCTTATCATAAAAATTGCACATTTAAAAACTCCCACAAAAAAACTGGAATCTAATGCCTACTTCATTAGATTATTTAAATGGTTTTAAGGTTTTGTTAGGAAGTTTTAAAAATTAACTTCAGCAATCAAACTGAATTTTAAAATTTGCTGTACATGTCAGAGATCCTACAAGAACTTCTGTTGGTGGACTTCATGGGTCTCAAACACTAATGCTTTTCAGAGAAAAGCAGGCTCCCCTTGCAGAAGTCTTCTGAGCTGCCATTCTGAGACTCTGTCACTAAACTTCTGTGTTGTACCATATGGAAATAATGGCAAATACACACTTCAAGACCTTATTTGAATGAAGAAGACAAGTCGGAAGGAAAGCACTAATCACTTTGAGTAACACTGTTAAAAGTTACTTAACGTCCACCATGTACGGAGCTGTTATGTCAGAAGTATTCTGGGTTGCTTATGGTTAAGTTACTTATCCAAACAGAATACGCATTAATGTTTAACACAGTATTAATTAAAATACATTCGACAGTTCATCTTATATCATACTATCTTGCCGTAATATAGATGTGATCTGAAAGACAGCTGGCTAGGGAATGGAGAGATTTGACACAGTTTCCTTCTCTTAAATAGATCAAGGGAACTGCACAATCCTTTCAAATGCTCTGCAAGGGACAATGGAAGGTCAGAGTGCAGAAAGCAGAGAGACTCATACCTCCCTGCAAGCAAATTTTTCTCAGTTATCTCAGCCTTAAGGTATCATGGAACATACCACCCTCTTGCCCTCTCTTTCAGGTAAGAGCATCCCCATACTTTACCCTTTCTCCCCATTCTGAGGGCTATAGGTGCTGGTACTTCTACTTCCATTACTACTTCAAACTTTTGTTTTAGAAACATGGACCAGAACCCCTGCCATCAGAAAAAAAATCAGGGATGAATTTTAACTCCCTCTGACGGTGAATTTATTTGATTACCTCCTTTTCTACACATGAGGTTCCAGCTTCGCATGTTTGTTTACAGTTCATATTCTCTCCCTGTTGATAAGCCATTAAACAATTTGACTTTCCCATTACATTATAAATTCCTCACCTTGCAGGGAGAAACAAAAGGATCCAAAGCAAATACACTCTAGCACCATCTCCCACGACCTCGCAGGTCCTTTGGAAGCACCGAGTGTTTCTCCTTTGTGCCTCAAAATAGGGATTCACATGTCTCAAGAACTGAGCTATTCTTCCTTTGATGAAGTAATCTTCTGAAACTTTTAAGCAGGAGGTCTCAGCTTTTGATGTACAGATCCAAATTATACTCTTTGTCCTATTGCACAAGGCCATCCCATGGATTTTTTCCTTACGAAGAAAGGAGCAAGCCATCACGTTAGGAATCTAAATGCAACGAATGACAGTGATTTTTCCCTTTAAGGCATTGCAGTGCTTTGCCCCACGACTTCATTCACCTAATTATTCTTTCGTCAGGATGATTTCTGATTAGTGCTCAGGATTGGGGGAGGATTTTAAAGGCCATTATCTTAAGACTCCTTTTTAAAAATTTTTACTTTGGAATGAGCTCCTTATAAGCAAGTCTGCTCTCAGCCCTCAATGTTTCTCAGAGTGGCAGGAAAGCAAAGCAGACCCCTACACACCAGGCAGCATTTCCAGCTTGCAGTGAAGTAGTCACTCCATCATCTATTCCTTATCGAGTGCCTGAAGTACGAGCTCATGATTGAGAGCAACCAACACACATCTAACTTTATCATGTGAGACGTAGGAAACATAACTTTCTGGTAATCCTAGGAACATCTCAATTACAATAGTTCTATTGTTCCATTCCTTTAGTACCAAACGTTTTCTTTCATGCAAAATGGCAGTCACCATAAATATTCCAGTACATTCCCAATTTTTGGTGTAATCTTCTTCAGAACAAAGGTAATCTAAACTCATCGGGGGCAGAGAAAGAGGTACTTTCAAATGCCTCCAGAACATTAGACATTTGGAGTTAAGTCTCACCTACAAAAAAACCCCACCAAAACGTCAACTAAGAACAAATAACACAACTTGCAGTTACAAATATAATGTTAAAAGTTACTTTTACTCTATTTGTAATATTGCTTGAAAACAAATTATAGAAACAGAAAAGACCAGGACTTGCATTAAGGACAAGTATAGATCAATGTCGTCATGCCAACATATCACAGTTTGTAAGTTTCTATGTTGCTTGCCTAGAAGGTATCTGGATTAAGTCAGAACAATAATTTTTAATTTCTTTTTTAGCACAAAAGTAGAGAATAGACTGACTAATGTTTTAATACCAGTAGCATACATCAAGTACAACTCCCAAAAATTCACAGTGCAGGTGGTAATTATTTAGTCAGCTGGACCTTTATTTAAAATAGATCAGAGATTATGCTGAACAAATGTTTTCCTGATACCAAAGAAACAGTGTATTTTGTTCTTCAATTAGTAAAAAAGGAAAAGTTTCATTTGAATCTTTATATTTCATAAATAATGAGGAAATTTGAGAAAAATACTATTGCAGCCTCATTCTCACTTATCCCTAATGTTCTCACTACAGCAAATTACCTGTTAAAGGAGTGAGAAATCATAGAAGGTTAATTAGCACTGTTGTAACAAATTGATACCTTTTCCTATTAATTTCTTTTAATGTTCAGGATATAAGAAACCCTACAAAAGTAATAATTAGCTCCTGTCTTATTTTTTGAAATGAGAGCTCAGAAACATTTGCGAACTCTTCTTGTGAGCGTGCTTTTTTTGGTCTTTTTTTTAATTTCTGACCTTACTTATTTCTTATCATATATTTATTTACTGCCTTGAAAGAGATCTCTCTGATGCGAAGAAATTTATGCTATTGAGGGAAAACATCAGAGAACTGGTTTCATTACTCATGGAAATGCAACAGGGTTGCCATTCCAGAGGCTGCCTTAACTGATTTTAGCTATCGCTTCATCAATCCCTAGCCAAATCTCTACAAGTGAATGCAGAGTTTTGTTGATTTGTTTTTGGGGGGTTTTTTTGGTGGGTTTTTTAAGTGCTCTCTCTAATGTTATTGCTTTGTTTCAGGGACGGCTGAACGTTGGTTCGTAGAGAACAACCTAACACACCTCCAGGGAACAGTGGCTGAGGACCAAACAGTTCTATATCCTTATTTACATACATTGTGCGTATGTAAAGAAAAAGTGAGCGGATGTATTTCATTTTGAACTGCTGGAAGGTCAAAGCAGGAATACCTTCTTATTAGTGTGCTTTCACTTACCACACAGCCTCTCTCTTCCACGTGTTAGTCGCAGCAGCCTTACTATCAAATTAAATATCCCATGGTTGCTATTTTTAGAGGAATCTCTCCCTATACGGTTTGGTGCAGTACATGCATGGGCATCATCCGTTTTGTAAGGCATACAGCAGATCAGCCCAAAGCTGTGCCCCCTCGCCGACCCCCCCGCAGGCGGTGGCCTTTCGCCCCC
>NW_008824547.1:2453170-2462593 GCF_000699105.1 Pygoscelis adeliae | reverse complement strand
TGCGTGCGCAGCTTTTGCTTTACCTATTAAACTGTCTTTACCTCAACCCACGAGTTTTCTCACTTTTACCCTTCCGATTCTCTCCCCCATCCCACTGTGGGGGAGCGAGCGAGCGGCTGTGTGGTGCTCAGTTGCCGGCTGCGGTTAAACCACGACACTATGAAAAGAGAGCGAGCTGGCCGTGTTGGTCAACCCATGAACTCAAGGACCAGCAGGCTGCTTTGTATCTAGCCGTTACCTTTTGACCTGTAAAGAGAATATGTTGTTATCTGAAAATAAAACTAGTGCTAACATAAACAATTGGAAAAACTGGAATGCAGAAGTACTGAGATGGATAATTTGAGGTCATGCTGGACCTATCTACATTCATCCCATTTTTTCTTATAGGAATGCTAGTGCACACACTTTAGCTGTGGGCATACTATTCCGGTTCAGCTACTGAGAAGAATGATTACAGGAATATACAGTCATGGGAAGGTGCTCCGTACCCAAGAAATACTGTTTAACATTTCCTACTATTGTGCTGTCCATATCAATTACATATTTATATTTAAAAAGATAAACATCCTGTATGTTTAACTGTAAAATTATTTGATTATTTTTATCTAGATAAATTCACTATTGTATATATGTATGTTCAAAATAAAGAATGTATTTTGATAGTATATAAATATTAGAAAGCTTTAAAAAATTGATTTTAAGATTGGAACAATTAAAACGCGATTAGTTCAATAGATAGCCAAATCGAGTTTCTGACTGCTAGTGTCATGCGCCCAGAGTGAGATTCTCCACTTAAGAAGTAGATGATAGTTAAGTCTTCGTAAGATCTTCAGATTCCAAAAGTGAATTTGAAATATAACCCCTGTGAAAGACATTACAACATTCTTATGTTTAAGAGAAGGAGAGGTTTTCTACTTGTGTTCCCAGCATGCCAAAACCACTTCAGTCTTCTATAGAGCAAACTTTTGAAACTTAGTCTCATGCATGCCTAAATCACAGCTACATCCAAAGACACTCACCTGTGTCGCTTAGGTTAACTGGAAAAAAAAGTGACAGAAATTTAATTTAAGAGCTTTGACCTATGTAATGAAACTGAGATCTTCTTGAGCAGAATAAAAGAAAGTAGAATATTTTGTTACCTGACACAGCAGAAGAGTTAGTCAAGTGTAACAATTACGCAGACTGGCATGTCTCTGAGTAAAAAGGATGAAGTTACTGTAAATCCATCCAAATACTTATATCCAGCTCTGAGAGTGAATCAGCACAAAGTGACCAGCAGCTGATTCATCTAAATAACAAAAGCATGAACACCTCATCAGCTATCACCACAAGGAAGTAATCAATAATTGCACAAATACACTCTCCTGCCATAATGTAGTACAGTCAAACTGGCAAAGAGCTCTTAATATATCCAGCTATCTTCTACTCAGAAGCAGAGAAATAGAGTTAGATGACCTCCACACGTCTTCTCAAGGGCGTTGAATATTCACTTTTCCTTAATGGTGTTCTTGACACTTCAGCAACAGAATAAGTACACTTGATAGTCGTTCACCAAGCAAAAACGACACGGATTCAAGTCATTCCCTCCCACCCCAGCTCAGTGAACAACTCTTGTGTAAACTCAGGCAGTAAAGACTTAGCCTAGAGCTCCTCAAGATGCTGTCTAGCTGTTACAGACATGCAAACAGCTCAGTCTGTATGAGAGGCGCTTTCCTGAAAACCAGCAAGAAATGTCCTCGTATCATGAAGTGATTGAATCAGGTGATTGAATCAGTCAACAGGAGAAAAAGCCTAGATCAAGCAGGCCGTCCTTCACGTGGAGAAAAATTACCATCTAAGATTGTGCAGGTGCTATGTAAAGGCAAAGAATATGTTCTTTATCTCCTGTAAAGCTAGACAATAAAATTTTAATCCTTTATGTTGCAGTTAACATACTAAATAAATGGCAACGTTAATCAACATAACTGTCTGTCAGAAGCAGAAGTGCAGAGTTCTCCACAAAAGCTCTCATAGAAACATTCCATCTGAAGGCAGGCCACTGAAAGAAGATATTACAAAGGGGTCAATGACAGGCACAAAGTCTCACACACCGGAAAAATAACGAGGAAAGAAGCTTAAAATGATCACTCAGAAACCAGCTATGACCCAGGTAGTGTTTCAGCCACAGAAGTGTAAGTTTGAGGACTGTATTAAACCCCTTCATTCCTTCAAAGGGAAGGGAAAACCTGAAGAAGAGTTTGCAAAAGCTGTTTTTTACAGGCATACTTTTACCTACAAGGCATGACACACAGTAAAGGACAGATTCAGTTAGATTAGAAGATTTATTTTTCATTTATGATTTATAAATTATCCACCATCAGGTGGATTACCATCAGGTTTTGGATTGGCTATGGCCACTGCAACCTTCCTACATGGGATAAACAAACTTACATATTAGTTTAGTAGTACTAAACCCAGCAACCAATATAAAAATATAACATGTCTGTCAAGCAAAGTGCAAACACACACTGCAAACAGATTGCTTGACTAATTGAACCTGTTAGGGTTATGATGATAAAATTCAGACAATTTTTAATAATTCTTTTTTTCCCTCCCTATTGGTAATAGAGAAGGATCTCCAGGAATTTAGACTCGGCACACACTGCTACAAATGTTTTGCCATTTAGAATTAGAAGAGTGCAAATTTTGATGCAATTATTACATTTTCCTATTAATATGAAATATTTTCTTTTGGTGTCTGATACATCTCTCGTTCCCTACTGCAGTTCAAAATACTGTTTTGTTCTCAGAATGCTTGACTGTATTAGCTTGAGTTGAACCGTGACAGCTGTTCCTTGTCACCCTCTAGACAGGATGCATTCAGCAGAGATTTAAGATTTCAAGCCGCTGTCTGGAGGAGCTAATGGCAGGATTTCTAGAGGACAGGTAATCTTCCACTAATACTAATTCTATTGCAACCTGGTAAAATCTGTTGTTAACCCACTAAAATAAATACACTATTCCTTACTAGTTAGTTTGGAATTCATATTAATTGTTGCAGTTTGCAGACTGCTCATTCTATCATAAATAATGAAGTCAGTGTAAGTATCTTTTATTAGATCAACTCATGTAACTTTGAGGGAAGAAACAGGCACATTTTTTGGGCGCACAAGCCACTGAAGAAATAATGTTTTACTAGCACTGCATATAAAGAGGCAAGGACTGGAATTTATTACACAAATACAGTATTTTATAGTTGGAATTATGAAATACAGCTTATCCCTAAAGAATAAAATATAAAAACTAATAACATAACTAATAATATAACTAATAACAGGAAAAAATGAAAAGGAATATATACTGATAGGATGCAAGTGAAATATTTTACTGTTGTGTGTGGGATTGCTGTCTGAATAACTAATAATTAACCCATATGTCTAATGCATCGTTTAAAAGACTCTGATGAAAACATCTAAGGATAATGATAATGAAAAGTGATAAAAATAAATTACAGAAATAAAGTGCAGAAATACAGATACACTAGTGTTATGAAACAAGGAGACGATAGGTTAAAGAAATGTAGGTAGCACAGACAAAAAAGAATTTGTCTGAGCCCAAATAATTTTTGGGGAATGATGAGCAAACAAATGAGTTCGCTCAAGGTTTTCAAGAGCATTCTAGGATGGGGTTTGATTAGAAAATTTTTTAGTTTTATTGCTTCTAGAAATTATCCATATAGGAATTAACTTTCCAGACAGAGATGGGAAAATAAACGTTCCTGTTAGTGGTAGCATTCATATACTCATTAGTGTGGGAGCTGACAGATTTCTTTTCCGAATGTTTAGCAAATTCACATGAAGTGATACTATTGTGAATGTGATTTTGATTTGCAACAAGGACATTACAAAAGAGTTAATCAAATAACCTTGGAATGAAAGCACATAAGATGATTCAATTTAAATTAAATGGAATGGTAAACAAACATTGGGCTCAATCTTGATTTTAGAAGAAGAATCTTTGAGTAACTATGGTAACTATTTACTGAAAATAATTGGGCTGAAAAACTGATGGACTTGAACATGAAGGTCTAGAATTTATTTAATTTGTAAATAGATTACTATTTCTAAAACTTGAATACCAAGCAAAGAGACTTCAGTAAAAATGGAATAACCACCCCAAAGAAAGTTAACAGTACAAAGGAAAAACCTAAAAGGGCTTTGAAAAGGTATGAAGTTGGAAGAGATAAGTACAACTTACAAGTGTAAAATGTGAAGGGAGAAAATCAGAACTTCCAGAAATCAATTTGAACTAAATCATAGAAAGGACAATAAGATTTTTTTCAAAAAGGCAAAAAGTGGGACTACATTGCAGTGAAAATGAGACAGAGATTAAAGGTAATCTAGAAAAAGAAATTCCTTTCTTTTTCAATTTTCAGTAAGGGTGTGCAGCAGGTTCACGTGCCGAATGGCAAATTAACACCAGCCATTTGGTGTACACGTGAAAAGAATCACGTGTAGGAGGCAAGGGTCAAAGAGTTCAACACAACCTGATTGGGAACCTCACAGTATACAGCTCCAAATTCTAAAATATCTCGATACCTTAGTGTCCTGTTCTGAAATCAGAAATTTGTAACACCTTTAATCTTTTGATTCCAGTCTTAAAATGAGACAGAGTCATTATTTGCATTTAGAAGGCAGAACAGGTGACCTAAGCAACTATTTCCCTATTAGTCAAACATCGGCAGCTTGCAAAGTTCTCAAATGTTTTGAACGAAATGCTAAAGGGAAAACACAAAGTGTGACAAAGCATAAGCTTTATTTAAATATAAAACACTACTTTTCTAGATAAAAGCATATATATATGATAATCTACAACAGGTAATCCTACCTAGGATTCAATGAGACTAAGCAGTACCCAAGGTAGAGAAAAAAGATCTTAGTAAGGGAGCTGACTACTTTAGAGATGCCAGTGGGTGTGGAGGCCCCCCAAGGGTTCTGAGATCATATTTTCACATAGTATTTACGTTAACAGCATTTCCACAAAAAACAGAAACTATATTAATAAAAACTGACTGCAATATAATGTGGAAGATCAGTGGAAGATCAGAGTATCTTGGGAAGAAATGGATAATTTTAATGACAGAGCAATCAGCATGGGATACATGCTAATAGTACAAAGCAGAAGATCATGCCTGCTATAAGCTTAAGATTCATCGGCTGAGAATGACTGAGGAGGGAAAAAGCCTGTGTGTGGCTGATCACAGGATAGCTAACAGCCCCATTTGTGTTGCAGCCAAGGGGAAGAAAGCAAGCATGATGCCAGGATGAAACAGGACGAATCTGTTCATTGAGAACAGACCACTCAACTAAGCCTCGGTAAAAACTCTTAGTGAAAACTTGGGAGTATTTTATGTAATTATATCACCCATCTTCTAGCAAGATTAATGTGAGTACAAAGAACGGCTCTTCGAACAATTAGGGAAATGGAAGATCTATCACATGAGAAAAGGCGAAGAGACGAAACTTCACTTGCCTAGCCGAGAAAAACAAGACGACAGTTGCTGTTAGGAGATCACTGCCAGTCCATTGTCCATTAGAAAGACCTTGTTATACGGTAAAAAGGTTCAACTTGTATTAGATTGCTATTGTAATTAAAAAAATATTTTATTCAGAGCATTTTCCCCCATTTTTTTATTAAATATATTTATCACTGTTTTCTTTTGGAGGGAGGAAAAGTTACATATCATGTAACCATGATAAAAACAGACAAGAAGAAGTATCAACCTGCCCGACTTTCTCTGCTGTAACCAGATATAGATTAGGTCCAGGAGCCAAAATGTGTACCTGAAATGTACATTAAGCAGTTTGTATGGGAGCCTGCTTGTCCTTCCCAAACACAGAACATGACTGATGCAAAGAATATCCTCTTACAGACACTTCAGGAGAAATTTAGCACAATATTAGAAAATAATTCTGAAACCAATATACCATCTACTGATCACAGCCAAGAGCAGTTGTGAACTTTTCATAATTTTACAAATATTATACTAGAAGTGATCCTATGGGTGACACAGTGAACTACGAGAAATATGTACATAGTAAGTTAGCTTGCTTACAACAAGGACAGACAGTCAGGTTGAGCTACCTGAAGTTAAGAAGTCACATTTTTACGTTTTATTCTAAATAGATGTTCATGGGAATCGCAGCCTAGGAGCTATTTGATTTGGAGGCCAACCAAGGCCATACGATTTACTCAAGCAAGCTATAAAATAGTGATGAATCCTACACAGGGAACTTTGCATTCTGAAGCTGTAAGACATCTGATATACTTTCAGAAATTACTTTCGCTAATTCAGATCTTTACAATCCACAGATGCCTAATTTGTCTAGGATTATTTGCTGAAATATTAAAAAAGTTTTCTATTTGCAATGAATATGAATCATAGGAGGCTTCCTACTTAATGTCATATAAATGTGTTAGCTAAAATGCTTTTGGGACAGAAGTATTATAATATTGAAAAATATAATGGTAATTGTCATTCCTAAAATGCCATTGATGTGCATCCTGGGCATTACAGATCTATTAAAGATTAATACAATACTCTGAAGATTTTACTACTGTTACTAGCAGTAGCTCAGTCCAGACAACTTGAATGAAGCAATCAGACCATAATCAGCTATATAATTAATCATAACAAACCTCATACTGTTACAAGTCTCAGTGAGAGCAACATAGAGCTTGGATGGACTCAGATGAAAAGGGAAACAATTATTTCTAACTAATTTGCATGAATCTAATCCTACCACAAAGTTTTGCATCCCCTTCATATTGTAACATACTGTGCCAACTTCTGGTATCCACCCTTCCCCAAAAAGAAAACAGAAAAGATTCAGGAAAAATAGCCAGCAGAATAATTTGAGGTCTGAAAAAAAAAAATCTTCCTAATATGGAGATTTAAAAAGATCAATCTCTTTAGCTCTATCAAAGAGAAGTGTAAGATATGATATGATCAGTATCTATAAGCATATACCCAAGGAGATTTCTGATAGCTCTTTAAATCTAGCAGACAAAGGCATTACAAGATCAAAAGGCTCGATGCTGATGACCTATTCAGACTGGAATAGCTGCAGATTTTTAACCATGGGAGTAAATTGGTACAACTTACCAGAAGATGTAAAAGGTTCTTTGTTACTTCAGCTTTTTACTCTAGGTTGGCTATCACTTGAAGAAGCATTCATTAGCTCAACCAGAAAGGACAGTCTTGAGGTAATTCTTAGGTGAAATTCTTGGACTTACGTTTTTCAAGGTAGGTTATTGCTACCATTTTCTATAGAACAAATTACTAAGCAGGTGATCCGAACTCAAATTTATTTTCATTACTGAAAATTAAAATATATTTATATGAACATACTAGCACGTATAGTGCTAATATATTTTAAAATTACATCACTAGATGCTACATGTGGGTTTTTATGATGTCTGTTGTATGGAAACAAACCTTTTTAAAAAATTAAAAACTTTTTTTAATCTTTTTCCATACAGAATTTCATTTGCTCATGAGTCAAAGGAGAAAAGCCTCATTATATATTGCCTGAAACAGTCTAAAGATAAAAATGATCACGACAAAACATGACTTCTTTGGAATTTTCACAGCCAGGAAAAAAATATATTAGCTGTTAGGATCCTGTTAATTTTCTTATTTTTGTAGTTCAAAAATTCCTTCCAGGCTTAATAAACCAAAAGACATGGCAACTCTCACTGGCATATTGACAGACTATGCTTAGTCTCAGTGGGCAATACCATCTACGTTTGGTATTAAAGAGAGAACCACAGGTTTATCTGTTCATTTAAGAAATGCAGCTGTCTGAATCTGCTCAGAGATTTGGAATGGCTGAATAAATCCTGGAAATGATGGCTTAGCAAGCAGGGTGTCAGTAAGACGCTCAATACTGACCAGTGAAATTCACAGATATTAGCAGTTTTTAAAATACACAACTCTAATGATATCTACCTAACCATTACTTATATTTATTTTGTTATCTGGCTGTTCATACATTTGCTCTTTCCTCTATGCCTATCATCAGTCCTCAGTCTTGATCCCTGTGCCAAGGGGCGTGAGGCTGATGGGGCCTCACACCCCTTAGCATATGGTTTGTAGTCACATTCCCGTCTCCCTGGCAGAAGAGAGTGCTGGGCAGGGGTGGCACCCAAGGACCCTCAGCCTGAGACTCACTCCCAAGTAAATGAATCAAACTGCAAAACAATCCACTAGCTTCTCCTCCAGCCTTTGCACTCACCTGCCCTTTGCGAAGACGACCAGCCTTCCGTTGCCTCCTCAAGCTTCTCTTTGTTTAGAGAAAAGGAAAAGGACTTCTTAATACTGTATAATCTCTAACAGCTTTCCTAACCATGTACTGCTTTTGAGTCATACAATCCTTGAATCAGTTATCAAGTGGTTAAGACTCAGAAGTTCAGAAAGTAGACGATGAATTTCCAATAAAATCATGACTTTGTGCACACTTTCCAACTAAAAAAAAAAAAGTTTGTGATGCTAAAAGTAGTCACTGTATTTTCACACCTGCATACTGGTTCCTGCTGCCAAAGGGATATTCACAAGCAGACTGAGGTGGGTCTCTGTGTGACAGCTCCCATGGAACAGCGCATGGAAAATGCTCCACTTTGAGCAGCCTTTTTTGTTTCTTCTTAGTGTTGGCCCTCTGAAATGTTCCAGGCATATTTCTACTTGCTGTGCACAACAATCAGATTATGCTTTGCTTTTTTGATGATTCATTGGGTCAGCTAATGCATTAAATGTTTTAGGGGATTTTTTTCAGATTAGGCTGAACCTACCACAGTATTATCAGGTCAGCAGTCTTTACCAATTACTTACAGTGCTAAACATTTACTGTAGCAAAGGCCTTGATTAAAGTGCTAATGGAAAAGGCATCATCTCAGTGGTCTGGAGCACAAAGTTCACTTTTGTGTGAGACTTTCCAATACATGACGCCATGAACTCAGCTGCCTGTGGAAAAGAATTGCTCGCTTGAATGACCACACTGGAGTTAGATGAAAAGCTCAGACGCAGATGATTAAATCTGGATAGATGAATCTTGCATTTTCTTTCAGTAGTTACATGAAGCAAGGTAGCTAAGATTTGTAGGGAAGCAGCAGACTCAGGAAGTACTTGTGATTGCCAGTGTACTCCATCCTTCCTCAGGGGTCTTTCCAGTTGATTGTGAGTCTAATGATTCCTGTTAGCTGTAGCTAGACAGATACAGTCACTTAGGCACACGCTAACAAGTCAGACTGCAAACTGCTCTTCTGGTTCTTCTGTCAGTGGCCTGACGCCGTACTCTTGGGATCCAGGTAGTTCATCTAAGACACAGCAAGAGGAGCATGCCTGCTCAGTAGCCTTAGCTGAAACAGTTAGCAAGATCTTCAGTT
>NW_008824547.1:2413836-2453068 GCF_000699105.1 Pygoscelis adeliae | reverse complement strand
GAATGGAAATGGAGAAGAGGAAAGACAGTAACGAGCAGAGCTATTTACTTCTCTGATCCTACTTCTCCGTCTCCAATGAACTTCCCAAAACTGGGGCAAGCAAGAGCCTTCTCAGACCAGAGCACTACTTTCTGTTCAAGATTCACATACATAGCATCACCTCGATGTTCCCACATTGTGAAGTGAGATAGGAGAACACCTGCACAGCAAAACAGTTGGTGCTGAGAACCCAGCACCTACAATATATGCCACTTTGGATAAGCTCTGGTGTGGACCCAGGAACTAATGTTCTCCAACTGCTTAATAGACATTCAAGGGTGTTCCTGGAGTGTGTATTCTAGTTTAGTTTTAACCAGAAGGAATCCAGTTCATGTGCTCTGACACCACTCAGTGACGTGAGGCAAAGTGCAGTAAATGGGAACAACTGAGAGATCTACTTCAAAATTGCATCAAAGGTAGATGTACTCTGTGGTAAAAACTGCACCTCAAACTTTAAAATAAATATTATCTCATCATAGACCCTAAGATTAAAAAAAAACTCAAATAAAAAGCAGAGAACACTGAGTTGAGTAAAATGTGAACTGGCTCCAACCTTCTTAATTTAGTGTAGAGAATTAGGCTTTGCTTTGAAGGCAACTTGACAGATATTAAACAACTGACATGAACCTACCTACAGAAAGGTACTTCTGTACAGTGAAGGGTGCGCTAGAAAATCCTGCACTGTCTCGAAGAGTGAACACATTCCCCTGTTCTCTGGGCCAAGATCAAGAATCAGTGAAGT
Organism: Pygoscelis adeliae; assembly: GCF_000699105.1. NCBI lineage: Eukaryota > Metazoa > Chordata > Aves > Sphenisciformes > Spheniscidae > Pygoscelis > Pygoscelis adeliae. The sequence goes on along the minus strand of NW_008824547.1, from coordinate 2,452,287 downwards.
AGGATGAGACCTTGCTTCTGTATCCTCCTTAGATTACAGAGCCACAAAGGTATGGCATAGATACAAGGCAATTTAGCTGTCCTAGGAGCAGATCTAATAATAATTGAGCAGGGCATTTATCACAGAAAACAGAATGGTAAAATAGTAATTTACGATTAATTCCAAATCAGGTTAGAGATAAAAATATCAAGCTAATTGGCTTGCCAGGCAATATTGAGTGGGAGGACCCTACAGGATTTCTGGAGCCTTGGTTTCCTGCGACTGTTGCTTGACAGAGTAAAGCTGGTTTATATGAAAAATGGCCGTCAAGAACTTCATAGGAAGAAACAGATACAAAGGAATTCCTCAAGGAAAAAAATTACAGCTTTACTACTACAGGGACAATCATTCACATGGCTAAAAAGAAGTGCAGTTTATTTAAGGATAACTTTGTGTTTCCAGACTAGCTAATAACAGGAGAAATTTCAGTATGAAGTTCCCATGAAAAGGCAATTTTCAGAGGTTGTGGTTCTGCTCTCTCAATTTTACTCCTGCTGTAAAAACTGATGTTAAAAAAAAAAAAATCAAATACTGAACTTGTATAACTGCATTTCAAAATACATGCACAAGTATGTAGCTGACTAGAAAAATGACCTGATATTTAACCTCAACAGCTTTAAAGAAGCCTAATTTTTGTAATTTAATCACAAAATTTGTTTCAAAGGCAATTTCTATTTTTCTCTTGTTATTCCAATTCTAGCTTTGCCATTGCTTGCGATCCATGCTGGCAAGACACCCCCCAACAGAGATTTTCAGAAATATTCACTTCACTTCTGAGCTATCTAGAGCATAGTTACATATTTCAAAGGGACTCCTCATCCCCCAACTTTGAGAGAAGTTGAGAAAATAAAACCCTAGAATTTTCCGAGACAGACTGTATGGCTCGGCACCAGCAACTACGGTCAGGTTTTCCAAAATGCTTAGCTACTCTGCTGAATATCCACTACGGTGAATGCTTAGAGAAATGAGCGGTTATAGCGCTTGCCCAGCAAACAAGCTTTTCAGAAAACCTGGTCTGTGACTACATAAAACTGAACGAATCAGTGAAGACGTTTCAGAATTCAGGCATATCAGTTCTGTTACCTGAGGCTGTTGTAAGAATTAATTTAATTAAATGGCAATAGTAGTGTATAAATGAGATGTGAATCACATTTTGGAACCTAAATAATTATGGTTTATATGGAGATGGGGAGAAGAAAATGTAAATTATACTAATTTAGATATAATACTGAGTTCGGACTGATTAAAAGAGTTTTAGAGATAAAAAGACTTTTAAGGTGCAACTTTAAATAATGCCTAAATCTCATTTAAAGTCAAGGGAATTGTATGAACACATAGCTGTTTAAATATTTTGTCATTAATTCAGATCAGGCTATCTGAAATATTTAAAAATATACTAAGTATATGATACATACTTCAGCTCCCTTTGGCTCTCAACAGACAAAAGAGGAGTTGCTGCTGTTATAGGCACAATGCATGCACGCACATGCACAGAAACAGTTCCTACCCTAAGGCAATTACAATCTAAACAAATATTCAGACATAAGCTAGAGATAGTGCTGTGATATGTAAACAAAATATAGTGGTGGAAAATATCACATCAATTCCATTGTATATAAGGGTTCATTTAAGTAAGAAATGACTGAACAGAAAGAAAAGTGAAAGGAACTTGGGATACTGATGGAAGTGGATGAAGGGTACCATATGGAATAAATGCATTTGAGCCACAGTAGTTGCTGCTGCCACCCAGGAGGAAAAGATACTGGTCCAGAGCTGTAATTAGAAGCAGTGCGATGACAGAGGGACACCAGGAAAGGACAGGATTCAAGATACGGAGAGCTGCTCTGAGGTCTCAAAAAGCCTCACTATAGCTCAGGAAAGAGAGAGGGTGAGAAGGGAGCAAGAAGAACTGTTATGATACAAACTTTAGCTGAAGAGAATTTCAGGGATAAAAACAGATGAGAATCCACTGAAAGCTTGTGACAGGAGTCCCCATATTGTTCCAGTGAGCCAGAGCAATCCATCTACTGTGTGCATGTGTACTTGTATATGGGGGGGGGGAATCTATGGTTTCATCAATGGGTATTAACACTTCAACTTGCACAAACCCAGAGTCCAGTGACACACACACAGAGTGGTTTTGAAACTTTCAGAAGTAAATAGAGCTTTTTTTTTTTTTTGGAAGAGATGTTTCAGCACTACACCTAGAGAACATCATTAAAATTCTATGTAACTATTTATGAAAAATTACTGAAACAAAGCAGTCTTATTCCATCACTATAAATGTGTGTATGAGGCAGGATTGTAGGACTTCCCTCCTTTGTCTTCTCTTTTAATAGCTGTGGTCAGAAGCTTCACTGTATTGCGTATGCCTAGACCCTGACCAATTGCTCTTTTGAACAGCCAGCAACCATGTGATTCAAATTCCAAATGTAAGATTAACATGCTACTGCAATAGAAAGAAAACCAAAACGTGTCATTAGTGGCCTTTCACTGATCTAATTTAATCAATTTGCAGCTTCAGTAGGACTGAATATAATCCCACAGACATTGCCAGAAAGCCTGAGCTATGTACAGCGTTTGGAAACAAAAGGTCCATCATCTTCTCCTAGTGATGTATTAATGCTTTGATTTCCATGCTGAGGATTAAAACTTCCTAAATTTCCCCAGGTAACCCACACATCATGTTTATTTGTTAACACTTAGTAAAAATTACTGATAGCTTTTTCTCTACATTTGGAAAGTCCCCTAAAACTATAATCACTTCAGCCACTTTGCACTAGAATTGCACTGTTCCCTAAGTGAATCAAAGTCCTAAGAGACAGGTTCTTCTCACTTGCCTGAGCTCCTGTGTATGTGCCAATAGGATGAACTCCAGTGCAGAAACAGCAACGCGGCTCACAGATCTGTTTCTGAAAGGGTTCATCTGCAGGCCCTGGAGGGGTAGCTGTACTGTGAGAAGGTGCAGAAAAAGGAATCGAATGTCTCTTGGTGCATGAGGTTAGAGAGATTTAAGAGAGTTAGAGATCCCAAAGTTGGTCTTTGAAGACTGGCCCAAGCACTGTTAACTGTCAGATGCTCTAGTTTACAAACAGGGGCTACACAAACTTCAAAAGAGCACCATTTTCAAGAGGCAGCACAGGACTGAATTTGATGCGCATCCAACAAGGGGTTTGATCCAAGAAGTTTCACAAAATTCTAGGTTTGAAAACAGCCATGGTATGTAAACAAGGACCCAAGGTCTTCAACCCTGGAAAATTTCAAAGGTATAAGCATGTTGGTTCTTTCTATTCTTTCCTCATCCCATTGTTTTGTTGAGAAAGAACAGAAACATTTCACAATCAGCACCCTTTTGCATGCATTTGCCTGGTGTACACATTTCTTGGTGAATATCTTCTAAAAAGTTTCACTCCATGCATATTGGCAATGGAACAAGAAAACATTCAAAGAGGCATAAAGGAAATGGAAAAAAAAAAATCCAGAGATTGTCCTCCTTTTGGAAAAAAAAAAGGCCACTTTGCTATTAATTGCAACTATTCCCAATGTGGGTTTTTTTTTAACTGTATATACAGCAAGACAGCTCCATTCTGTGGGACACTTTCCTTTAATCAGTTAAGTTGTTATTCACACATCTTAATTCTCCTGTCCTGAGAGATCCTTTCCATATAGAAATAAGTAAAAACAACATCATTGCATTTCTGAACAAGACTTCACCAGCATATCCAATTCTGGTTCTATCAAGGTCTCAGTCAGCACATTTCCTGCTCATCAGTTTCCTTCAGACAGCAGCAACACATACATTTTTGGTGTAAATTAGTTTAGCTCCACCCAAATAATTACCAGCAGAGGATCTGGCCTAATACATTCAGTACATAAATTGTCTTCTATCAGACTACAGTATCTTCAAAGCTATAATTTATCTGCATATTCTACAGTACAAGAGAAGAATCTCATTACATTGAGTCTGAAATGAAATTAAGCTTACTTATGTCTAAGATACTTTTTATCAAAGAATCCCATCTCCAACCAAAAAAAAAAAAAAAGAAAAAAAGACAAACATCCAGATTTCCCTTGCTGTACAGAATATTAAAGACTTCATGTGGCACATGTGGGATAATGTTCCATTTCATTGCAGAACTGAAGTGATTGAAAGAGACAACAAAAATGGAAGATCAGAATTTTAGAATTGTTAGATAAGTACATTATTTATTTACTCAAGAGACTATCTATTGGACAAAACTTCTGGAAATCACACATGGAAAATAATTAATCCATATTGAACAAACAGATGAAACTTATGTCTTTCACCAGATATTACTGAATTTTTCTCAAAGTAGTATTTCTTCTCCTGCTATTTTTGTGTAATGTGAAAACAGTTTTGAATACAAACCAGTCTGTTCATTAAGGCAATTTAAATATAGATAAAAGTCTTATAGCTGACACTATCATCTGTTAAGCACAGCCACCTGCCTGTACTGAAATCTTCCTGTACGCCATACCTACCATCATTCCTCACAGTTTGTCCAGCTTCTGTTTCTTATACAAAAATAAAAATAAACCAAAAATACAACCAGCATCAGCCCCCAGCACTCCTGGCCCCAAATCCAAGTGCCATGCTTTCTCACATTCTTAGAAGTGGCCCACTTTGAATCAGGCAGCCAGTGGGTTTATGTGGCTGCACACGCTCTCAAGAGACATGATGAAACACAGATCACACTGCAGCCGTATTCTCACCAAAGTCTTGTTATGTTACCTTATAACGATGGATTGGAAAGTTAAAAACAGGATTATTCAACTAAAATGAGAATTTGCAATGACAGAACCATAACGCGCTTTCCTGTTAAGGAAAAATCTGGGACTTAGATCAGCACAAGAACAGAAGGAGAAGAGGCAGTCTTCTAGCACAGATAAAACAAAATGGTGCTAGCAGCATGTCCTCAGACACAAACACGACTGAAGTAGATGACGACAGCTTGGTAGCCAGAACTGTGAAAGATATTACACACAATCTTACCCTAGCAGGAGGGAAAAAAAAAGTTTCAGGGTTTCTAATCCCCTCTAACAGAAAACTCTCATATGCAAAATTCAAGTAGAAACATGAAAGTGATAATCAAGGAAATGCTTTGCAGTTCAGAGTATCACGCAAATACAGCAGGTATGTGACGATAAATTTCTGCCACTGCTAAAAGAGCTACAAGAGCTTAAGATTCACCAGAACATGGCAAAAGGGCTACAGAGAAAATACTCGCATTTGTGCATTCCTTTCAGCATTGAACTGCCTTTTCAGATTCTGTGTTGTCTTAGCTTCTAACTTCATAGTAAATGGTAGAACGAGCAGGTTCAAAACTGCAAAGGCACATCATCCAATCAGCTGTAAAGCTATCATGATCTGGATTCATAATCAGAGAGGCAGACAAAGCTATTCTGGCTGCCGAAATAAACAAACGAGACTCCACTGCAAACAATTGCAAGAAATGCTGATATCTCTGCGCAACAAAACCAAGACGCTTGGGCCTCTGCCCTAGAAAAGACCTTAGAGTAAGGTGCACAGACACAGCTCCAGTTCTGCAGCTGTTTTCAGAATTTTTTAACAGAGAAGAACATAAGATCTTTATGACACTAGTTAAAGGCTTACTCTGAAACTGCTTACAGCACTGGCACAGATAGACATCTTCTAAACATGTACTACTGGAGAGAAATGCTTGCATATCACCATATGGATTTGCAGGATATATATATATCTATGTTTTGCTGTTGGCTTGTAAACAATAAATTAGAGCACGCTTAATCACCTTCAGTTACAGCTTCTGTATTGAAAGTAAGTTATAGGTTTGTCTTTAGCTGAAGAGAGGGATTAATTTTGCTTGTAAAATTCTGCCCAAAGCTTGTAAATGAAATCTGAGAATAATGTTTAGGGATGTGCCTGTTTGGTTTAGATGAATTCAATACTCAGTAATTAATTGTTTATAGATTACATATTTTCCCCTAGTAGACAAGAATCTTCATATATAGCTTCCCTTAAGGTTTCATCACTTTTTCATACAGTCAACATGGTTACACTGAGTCTAAGCTTCATTCTTGGCGTATGAGAATGAAAATGCTCTTGTTCCTAAAGAAAAAAGAGAAAGTAAAAATTTCAGGGAAAGGGAGGGACAGGGTCCTACATACCTTTCAAAAGAATTATGTTTTTAGAGAATTGCCCACTGTAAGTAGCAACCTCTTTCACTTCCAAACCTCTTTTATCTCCTAGCCTCAAGGAATAACTTTTTATTCAAAACAAACAAATCCAAACCTTTTCTTAGCAAAGCAAACAGCTGGCAACCCAGGCGGCTCTCCTTTTGCACCTCTTTCTTACCAGGAAAAGGGAGAGGAACTGGTAGGAGAAACATAAAGCAATATCCCTGCCTCTAAAAGGCTGCTGAATCATGTGATAGGCAGTCAGCTCTTCATTTTTATCTGTTTTGTCCTGTCACATTCGAATTCGGCAAGAACATCATATGGTACTAAGATCAATATTGCTGGTATATTTTCATCTCCCCAAAAGCAACATATTTTCCACAGTTTTTATTTCAAATTTGACTGAATTATAGTTATTCCTGTAAGTTATCATCTTTCTAATAGCAGCAGACCTGGCAATGGTGCTGCAGGAGCTGTGGGATATTATATACTATTTTACTCTGTTAGCTGAGGAAATCCATTTAGACTTTTATGCTGAGTACTGCAATGCTAACACAAGGAGACATTTAAACAGTACAAGAAAAAAAAACCTCACAAACTTCAGTTTTCACTTTCACAGACATTAAAAGACTATATTTCCTTCTAGGACTCACTGAGGATTCTGCTATAAATGTGCAGAAGTAGAACTAATACTATTCACTAAAGCTGTCCTGACACTTGACATCAGGAGAGTCAGTTTTCAGTTAGTTATAATTTTGCCAAACTTCACCTATTTAAGCCTGAACATTTTGATGCTGAATGTCACCTGCAGGGTAATTTGTTTTCTTCCTTTATAGGCAGATGGTTTAGCTGGTTGTAACAACAAAGCTAGAGTAGGGAAAATACATCATCTTGCTAACATAAAAAATAAGTTCTGGCAACTTTTGAAAAGCAACTGACGCAATTTTCATCAAACTTTCAGTGCTAGGCGGTGACTACGCTGCTACTGAAATTCACATTTTAAGTCCGTCCACTTTCTAACTTCATCTTATCTGGGAAGCTTTCAGAAGACAGACCCCACAGGCTTCTCTGTTTAAAAGAAAACAATGACTGCCTTGGCATACATTTAGAGAGCAGTCTCAAGAGAACAGGAGAAAAAAAGACGGAGAAAACTGGCCTTCACTGGGCTCCAAAGGAATAAGCTAAAATCACCTCCTGTTAGTTTTAGAAGAATACAGAAGCTCTAGAGTGAATGTAAAGGAAGGTCTCATAGTCAAAATGGCTTTACACTGGAGTTGCAATAATTTTTGATGCATAAAAAACTTCGCATAAACCAGAAGTCAACGGACTGGTCACTCAAGTTATTCCGGTAATCTTTATGCATAAAGATTTCCTCTTTATTGCACTTTTCTACAGGAATATTTTCATTTATTTTTGATAGAATAAATGGATTTCTCATTGAAAGAAGCCTTCTTTGTTTTCTCCATCTTAAGCAAAATCAAACAAAATAATCCTGCAGGTATTCTTTATATTATTATTGTACTTCCTTCACACTAAAATTCAAATCTGATCAACTTCAAGCTGGGAAAGAGAGCAGAAAGGAAGAGTTGCTCTGGAGTCTTGTCAAAGGAAGGGAAGTCCCAACCACCCGTCGTGAGACAGGGCTGGAAGGTGCCAGTTTGAGCCAGGTGGAAGCTGGAACGTCACTGGGACATCACAAAATGGACAAGAAAGTTTGGTCTGCCCAGTTACTGACAGTGCAGAGCCAGGGCCAGTGGGTTGGAGAAAGCCCCAGTCGAGAACAACTACCGCACCAAGGCAGAGCTAGGGTAAACTGGGGTGAGTAGGGTGGAGCTGAAGTGAAATCTCTGTAGGAAGACAGAACTTTCAGGTAAAGCAGTCTGTTTCATAATACATCAAAACAGGCTGTTTTCCCAGGCTAGCAAGATTCTCAGACATGCTTACAAAAAGGGAAGAACTACTACTACTAAGGCCTTTAGGTATTTGTACTTTAAACTCCTGGAGTCAGAGTCAGAATTTAAGGAGAGATCAATTGTGCAGTTAAAAGCCAATGTTTCGTTAATACTCAAAAGGATTTTTGATGTCATATCACACCCACATAACGGCCGTTACACATGCAGAAGGGTTAAATACACCTCCGTGAAACAAAGGGGGAAATTTCACTATTGTCGCCTCTTGCCTGGTGCTGGATACACTTTATTCTGAAAATAGCATGCAGCTAACTGGCAGTACTTGCCAGCACAGCTGAATTAGTCAGAAAAGCTGCCAGGGAGGTGGGAAATCTCCAAGTCTCTTTGCTTGCTCCAGGGCTTGTTCCACTGTGGCACAATTACAAATACACAACTGTAGAATCTGCTGTGCTGCTGGTTCTGAAAACAATAGTTCAGGGTCTATTTTCTGTATGAATTTCACTCAGCGCTCCAATTAATGCTGACAGGAACCGCACACGTACTGAGAGAAGCACAGGCTCATTTTTCTCCTAGGTAAAAGAATTTCATTCAGACAGCCCATGCTTAAGGATAGAGTAAGTTCCTCAAGCATGCGAGTTTCAGACTTACTACAGCTGTCTGATTCTTTGAAGTCAGTGCTCTTCTTCACTGTTTAGTGATTACTAGTAATCAATTTATTATTGCATTACAGATTAATTAATTAATAATTAATCTAAAATAATTAAATAATCTGTAGATTAATAGATAGACAAAATGTAAATATCAGAATAGTCACAGAAGGGATGGGTAATTATAACCGAGAAGCCTATTATCTCGCCTGCGGTCCTGTCAGCTCTCACAAAGGTGGCAACGTCAGGCCAATCAGTAATTCACAGCAAGAAATTCAAAGATCAGGAATCAAGCAATGGAAAAAGGGATTCAGCAGATGAGAACCAAAAGGTTTGATTTAAGCTGGCCCTCTGAAACCTTTAATCACATATGCATAGTCTCTTTTTACAGAAATTATTTTGCATATTTTTACATGATTTTGCATAAAATGTAAAAAGAGTTTGTGCATTGAGATAGGCAGGCTCCCAGATTTTTATTTAGCTAGAGGTCTTGGGGAATTGCTTAAGAGAGAGAAAGGGAAAGCACATGGAAATAACTGTAATGACAAGAACGTGCACATGGAAAGAATATGCTGATTAGATTATTAGTCAATTCTAAGAAATTACGGTTACTGATCATGGGTATTCTCACTACCTCTGTCAAAAGTCTGGTATTGTAACATTACCAGCAGAAACCACTCACAGATCCTGTTCTTCACATTTCTGGAATTAAATCTTTTCTTATTCACCCTCAGGATTTTTCTCTCTGAGAAGTAGACCAGAACGACAATCCCATACCCCTGGGCTCTAGTAGATCTTGAAGTCACGAGCATAGTTCCTGGAGCAAACGACACCTATAAAATGCAAAGGTTGTATGAAGGCAAAATGCATCTAGAATGACCCAAGAATTCTGGAGGCTACGTATATTCCTTTCTTCTCTTCATAGGCCATCCAGAAGAAAAAGGTGAAATACCTGAGTTACTGCTACGGCCGGGCTGACTAGTCTAATTGGACAGGAGATCCACATGCTTTACTATACCTGACTAAGCCTCCACTGCCTGATTCCAGATAACAAAAGCAATGCTACAAAAATTAAAACCCCAAGTTGCCATAAGGCAATCCAAATCAGCCTTTACCATCGGAGCTAACAGTTTCTCTTTGAGAGGGTTTAATACCAGAACAAATAACATATGTAAAACTCGTGCTTTATACCTATCAATAGCTAAATCATTAGACTTCATTGGCTAGAGCAGTAGGTGGGGTACCTGACTAAAAAGAATCTGGCTTCTTACGTTCCCTCCAGATTAGAGTGGCTTATTACATGAGACTGGAAAATTCTAGTATCAGCTTTATACTTTGCCTTCATTACCACTGTATTAATTTGTAGATACACTCACTTGAACTATTTCATTGTTTCACTCGTAGTTGAATCAATTTAGTTACTGCATTTTTTCCTTGACTAACTTAATTTATTCTTATTGCTTTCAATGAAAACTATTAAAAGCATGGAAAACATTACATTTCCTAGATTTTATGATGGGCTATGAACACGTTGGCATAGGCAACCTCAGGTAAGAAATCTCTAAGGCACTTAGCTTTGCTTGCAATTTAAAACTTATTTACATCTAAGGAAAGTTATGACCTGAATGCAACGCAGTCTGTGCCTTTGTAAAACAGACAATATAGAACCATATGAGAAATAATGGAATGATGAAAATGGAGACCAGTATAAAAACCTGTAAGCTGGTTTAAAAAAAAAAAAGGCTAAAAACCTGACAGTAGGCTGTTCTGAATGGGAAAATGCTGTGCATGAAGATGATCACTACTGGTGTTCCTCAGCTTTGCATTTGGGACCACTTTTATTTAGTATTTTAATTAATAGTGTTGGTACAAAAAGTAGGAGAGCACTCACGGGAGATCCTGACGACGTAAGGGAGGCATAGTCAGCATATGCAGAGGCTAGGTTTTACACAGGACTTTTATTCGTGGATGATCTTGTTTAAGAGAATAATCAAAATAGATGAAAATTTAATAATACACAGCTACTAGTAATAAAATAAGAAGATTACTATAAGTCTTAGCCTTACCTGTGGCAAGTGACAGAGGAAAAAACCCTTCTCTTTATTAGTAAATCTAAAGCTGATCCCAAGTCCCCTGTGTAACATGGTCCTGAACATGGCAGTGCAATGCTAGGACTTGGAGAGAAAGGTCAAGAGGAGGTAGAGAAGTATCAATACCATTGGGTAAGTTACCTCCTTTAGAACTCTGGTAATGAGTTTTTGTAAGTAATAATTTCCTGCACCAATACCAGATGGAGGTACTACTATAAAAATATGAGGAATTGAAAGTCTATCTTTTGTAAGGAGAGTAGAAAGGTTGGCTTGTCTAAACAAAGGCTAAGAAGAGATTTATTATTTGCTTTACATACTTTAGGAGAACAAATACTCAGACAAGTAAGGAGGAAAGGAGAAAACAATGATCCAGGCTAAATAACAGCTGCATCATAAATCAATGGACAGAAACTGGATGTAGTAAAATGAAAGCTGGAATAAGATTCTGTTACAGTATTCCAAGAGGAGTTTCAGGGACAACTTACGTTTCCGAGACTAAGCCTAATCTATTTGCCAAAGGCATTTATACCGATATGATTGCTTATGATAGAAATGGCTTGGACTCTTGACCCAGGAGGTCCCTCTTCTCTTTATTTCCTTGGAGATTTAACAGAAAGTGGATTTCCTCAGGGCTAGCACAGTATCAGTGCATGTTATCAGACAGAAGATAATGTGCTACTTCAAATCTGATGACACATGGCTGGAATTTTAATTATACACTGCAATTTTAGAAGGCTTTTAAACTCCTTTCGAAAGTCAGGCTGCAGTTTTTAAAATGGATTTGAGAGAGGTTTGTCAGAAGTGAAATATTTCAAAATAACTGACTACTCAAAATCCTTTAATTTTTATCGTAAGATCACTTTAATACCAGTTAGTTGGTAAGTCCAGTGAAGATTTTCTGGCATTTCAGTTTTCCCTTAAGCAATGGTTAGCAAGGTTACATTCTATCTCATTAAATTCACTCACAGTTTTATCCAAATACAGCATTGGTCATGGTGTCCTCCTAATATAAGACACTGAGCTGATAAACATCAATTCACCTTATAGGTGTTTGCATTTGAAGTAGGAATGAATATTTCACTTGGCAAACCCTCTGGGGCTCTTCAGAAAAAAGCTGTATAAAATGTGATCTCTCATATGATTAGTATATCTTGATACAGGGTGCAAAATTTGAGTTATGTGCCACTTGCTTTTTCCCCGGTGTATCAAGTCATCTTTCTGCATTTCGGTATGAAGGGACTTACAAGGTTACAACTCCTCCCTAGTTTGATTTAAAGTTGACTTTTCATAGTAACTGTAAGAAAAATAAATGATGTGCATCTTCTGAAATAAAGAAATTTATGAAAGAAAATTACACTTGTTAAACTCTAGTTGTCATAGACGTCTGTACTCTGTGTTTACTGCACAGAGTAAACAAACCATTTTGCTGTACAACTCTCAGCAGACTACATTAATGAACAAAAAAAAACCCCAAAAGCCACTTTCTGTATCTGTAGCTTAGGAACTTAGTTGGTGTTGTATATTCACATTCATTCAGATAACAAAAAATTTCCAGGGGAGATAAAGAAGTCAGATGGTTACCAATGTCATTACAAAGATAAAAACACATTTTTGAGCTTGAATAACATAATGTGAAATGGAGGTTTTGGAAAGAAAAAAGTTTCCTACTAGGCATAGTTTACTCGTTCTAAGTTCAGAGCCTCCTAAGCATTAAAACAATAAAATTTGCCTTTCTGTGTTTTTATTGAAACAGAGCAAGAAACACAAAAAAAACCCAAACACAAACTCCATTCAAATCTTAAGTTATGGAAACATAACGAACAGGCATTTTTAGTCTGTTTTCCCATCAAAACAATGAACCATGAAAACAGATTTTGCTTGAAACAGTACTCCTATCTCTTGTCTTTTCCTTTTGTTCCACCCACAACCAGTTGGTTGATTTGAGAAGTCATCTAGATCCTATAAATTCACAAAATAGGCAGTCAGAGGGGAAAACACTGATGTACATGCCTTCTTAGCAACAGCAGAGCGAGTCCTGATAAACAGATAAACACCACATGGAAAAGAAAAATTATGTTTTGAATCTGCACCGTATTAGATACTGTGGTCACTCAAGTGAGACGTGAATGCATAGGAAGATAACATTTTTATTAATACCAGTGCTTACAGAACTATTTCTATGATGTCTCAGTATAAATTAGTTTTTCAGTAAAATATTTTATATATATATATTCTTAGGTAATTGCAAAACCCCATACCCCATTGTGTAATATACAATGCAGCCATAATTTAATTCCTGCAGAAATAATTTACTGATTTTACTCTACTGACAGGAGAGATGCTAATGAAAGTATCCAGCGGACCGGACCCAGGTAAGGAGAGCTCTGTGGGGGATGTGGAGGGTCATCACACCTGCCTCCCACTTTGAACTTCATAGCTCACAGCTGGGATACAGCTTCCTGCACAATTCACACAAAAAAGTCAGGCACCTAAAAGCAGGTTTCACAACAGATAATACGTAGAGTGGTGCAATACTTAAGCCAACCAACAGTGAAGACTGAAGAGTTTTTCTCAAATCACATCTGTCCCCCGTCTAACACACCCAGTTACAAACATGCACTTCAAACCTGAGAGATCTGGATTAAGGATGTATCTGCACTGCACAGTGGCCCACAGTGTTAACAACTATGCCCAGCCCTGGGAACTGAAACCTTGCATGAATGGCCTCCCTATTACTCCATAAACCTTTTTCTCCCTCTTATTCATTCTCTCCAGCCCCCTAGATCTTGATTTTCTTTTTTTTTTCCTAGCCACTGGCAAATTTCTAACCTCATGGCAAAAGCACTTCCCTGGCAAATGAGTGACAAAGGTTCGAACTCTACGGAGTCCAGAAGAGACAAAGAACCTAGATCTACCACTGCCACATGGGGCACTCATCACCATTGCTCTCCCTTTCTGCTCTGATACTTCTTCATGCTGATCTTAATGGTGTCTGTGCGTGCATCCCACTAAGGTCAGATACCTCAGAGGCCACAAAGACAGCTGGGTTTATTAATCCCAAAGGGAGACGAATATGTACCAGGGCACTAGGCAATTATTTCGGATTTCATGGAGTTCTCTCAGGAAGTGAGAGGTCAATTTATAATTACAATACCCTTCCCCTACTCCTATCCTTCTTTTGTAAGCAGTGGTTTCTCAGGAACACTGGTACGTGACTGTTTCTTATATGCATTTACATTCTGAACCTGCCATGCAGGAAACCAAGGAATCAGTAAAAACTATACTCTAGAAGTTTTACAGCTTTCTTTTCCCAACTTCCAAAAAGGAAACAGTAGTCTATAGAGGAAGCACTCTCTTGTGTTCATATTAATGTTCTGAAGTTGTACTCTATAATATTCTTGGATTAGAGCTCAAAGGATACTCAATGTCATCTTCTAAACAAGGGTGGAATTTGGGTAGATTTCTTTCTCCAGATAATGCATGGGAGATTCAGGTTTGCTTCAAAAAAGAAACAGAAGTACAAATTTACACATGCAGAGTGTAAAAACACATAAACATATGACACAAGAAGTGTCCAAAGACTCCAAGCTAACAATTAAATGGGAGTTCTGGAGGAAGGAACAAAAGGTTTCTTTCCTTCTACCTGCCCCCAAGAAGCCCCTGAAGCCAGTTCTGCCCCCACGCATGTGCAACCTCACCTTCCTCAGCGCAGCAAAATAGAGTCCCAGGTGCAACTTAAATCAGCTCAGACAGAGGAAAGGGAAAAGCTGTTATTTCTAGTGGTCAGGAATCTAGTGCCTTTTGAGTACATCTCAGCTACTTAACTGATGGAACTCCCATTTCTCCCTGAGCATGCACATACTTTCAACATACTTTCACATGAAAATATTTTACAACAGAAATACAACTCTTAGCTGAATTTAGGCCTACAATAACCAAGTAACTTTTCTTTTAGTAGGGCCCTTAAAAGCAGTCCTTAGACTCCCTGGAAATCTCCAGATCACAAACTGATAACTGCTCTAAGTCAGAAAATGTGGTCTCTTCTCTATCTCTAGAGCCCGCAGACTAGAGACCTGGGGACTGAAAATTACGCCAAATTATTTCCTTCCTCCTTATAGAGCCCTTCCATTTACCCATTAATTTTAACAGCGAATAGTTGCTTTGTTGCTGGATTAACTTCCACAGAACACTTAAACTGGCCACTATATTAATCCTACAGTGTGCTCTGAACAGAATGTTGACTGCAAATAATATCTATAAATCTACTAGCAAATAAAGGATTTTTTTACTTAAAACATTATTTAAAGAAACAGAATAAATGCAAACAAGATAGGTTCTTATTCCACTCAGCCATTTTTCTGATGTCTGTTCTTATGCAGCTCTTCCAGTGGTTTTCACTGGAGGATGCCCTATGTCAGGCTGCACTTTAAAAGAACTTGATTTGGTTCTAGCACTCTTTCAAGTTAGGGGACCCCAGTCTTCCAATCCCCACACTTCTCTCAATTGCATTTCCTTTTTTAAATCACCCCACTGTCCTCTCTCAGTTGACTAAGAGTTGAGACCGACCAGTTCTAGCTGTAAAGCTGTAGAGTTAGCTCTACATTCATACGCCATTTTTCATATTTTTTGCCTTACAGTACGAGAGACAGGATATGTGGTACTTAATAGTTTTTTTCTGTGCCATATGGATTCAGTTAATAACACAGAATTTGGACCAGAAAATGTATTTAAAAAGTCTTCCCTCCCCTCTCTGATTTACAGGAATGGGACTGTCTGCCTATATGCAGAAGAAACACAGATAAACAAAGTTCAACCAGACTTGAAATTTTTTTCTCTTTTTATGCTACTTAACTGGAAGATAGCTTATACTATTTTCCAGGAACTACTTGGGTGAAACTACATTTCATCAGGAACCTCTATTTTAGATTTGTGCAATTGCAATGAAACCAACATGAATAAAGAAATTCTGAATACCCCAAGCCCTTACTTTCCCTGGGATAAGTCAAAAAAATCCTTAAGGTTTCAAGAGAAAACTACACCAGAGGGGACCTCTTTAACCATAATCTTAATTTCTTATGGGAAGGAAAGGATGAGCAGATACTAACATCACCTGATTTCAATAGGTAGTACAATCATTAACTTTTAAGTAAAAATGTTACCTGCTGAAGTTAAAAAAAAAAAATCCAAAACCCGATTGTAAAAACTCCATGTAGTGCACAGTGGGCAGAATAAGGACTGAGGATTTGTCACTGGACACGTGACTGAACTCTAAGTTAAAGTGCAGGTTTTCAGTCCTTAGGATCCTGTTTTTGACAGCCCTTCACAGCAGGGACAGGAAAACTGGCAGTTCTGCAGGGTCTGAGTTCATCATAACCACACAACAGCAGCTGCAGGAAACGTCCCCGTCTAAGGGTAATGTCCTCATTAAGCAAAGCTTCTGGAAAGGCTCATCAGCTAGTTAAGAATTGCGGCTGTGTCCAGCTCTAGCATATTTTCCAACAGTTTTCACTGAATATTGTCACTGCCACAAAGCTACCTCTTTCTGGCACTTCCAGAACAGACTTGTGTTTGGTATATAAACCCATCTGGCAAAGGTCCTGGTCAGAGATGCTGCTTTTTGAATGCATGCAAAAGGAATTTATGCAGGGAGGAAACAAAAAAGAATACAGGTCAGAAAAATAAAGATCAGAAAGCAAGAAAAAGATGAAAGTGCCACCTGAATCACAAAACAGAAGCTTAGGAACAGATTTCTAACCCTGGTCTGCACACCAAACCTCCCCCAAGGCAAATCACTTAATTATTCTAATTTCATTTCCCTCATTGGTGTACAACTTGCCTAATAGGAACTCTATAAACAACTTACTGCTCCTCAAAGTACTTTGAAGCTACAAAATGTTTATTAATAAAGATGAGACTGAGATATAACAAAGGAGGACAGAAAAGAGCAGCAGAAGAGAAACCTAGAAGAATAGTTAGAATAATGTGGAAAAGATTTTCAGATGATTGCAGCTAGGGTGCAGGAATAAGAGAAAAGCCAAATAAAATAGATTCAGAAAAATGTAACAGCAAAATCCTTCCAGCCAAAACTGTCCACAAGAAATGACCACAAAGAGGTTTGTAGATAACCTACTTGTGACCTTTTGGTCTTTATTACTCATGATAAAGGGTTGCTTTCCTAATCCTAATTCATTTTCAAGAACAGCAGATTAACAAGAATGGATCACTATCAAGCTGAGTCTTCCAGATAATAATCTCTGCTAGCTCTAAATAATCACCGAAAGAGGAGCATAAAAGGAACCGTAATCATTTCCTTTTAATGCTGTTGATGGGGAATATGCAGAAAGCTAACACAGAAAGGTGCTAGAATGCTGTATTTTCATAACAATTGTTTTTTTATCCTAAAATAAAATCAGTCAAATAAAAAAGTAATCTTATTTATTTCACCCTACAATGTTATCCACATACAGAATTATTCAAGATAAGGGGAAAATTATTGGTTGTCTATCTAGCAAGTTAAATCAGATTAAAATACTGTATGAATTTTAAGCAGAACTGTTCCTACACACACTTATTTCAGGAGAGTTTAATTCACTTGGACAGAATTAAGCTAAAAGAACAAGGCTTACTGAATTCCCAGTAACGGGGTCCCCAAATTAAGCTATGCTGTATTTTATGACTACTTTTCAAATTTGCTTAGGCCCTAGAAGTCGCCTTCTTTTGCCGAACATTGAACACACAATGGTCACCTGCTGTGGCTGTTTATATGGCTGTTAACTCAGTTCCTGCCAAACCCAAATAGGTATGGCAAGTATTCAAGTCCCCAAATTTAAATATGTTGTATGTATGTATGTATGCATACATACATACATACATACAAACACAGTTTCCTGTGTTTTACTGAGGAAAATACAACACAATATAAAATCCACACTCCTAAATCCTTAGAGATATAAATTTAAATCATAAAACAAAAAGGAAAACTTAGCAAATATTTTACCTTACAACATCAGAAGTTAAAAAGTAAGAGATGTTAAGAGGAACAGTACTGCCCATGTTACACAAAGAAACACCTGAATTCTTTGACAAAAAACAAACATATACTGGCCATTATCCAAATCTATGCACCTGTTGGCAACAGACATTGTATCTCTCAGTCCAGCATAAAGATCTCCCGCATCATGTTTGCACAAATCTCATTAGCTGCCCCTCATGACTGCCTGGCTTTTTTTCAATTTCTTTTTTTTTTTTTTTTAAGAAAGAATCGTGTTAGTTCTAGAGAATTTAGACAACTTGAGATGTCATCTTTCTATTGCTCACAACATAATTCTCATTCATCAGTGCAAGTTTTATTTCCTGCAAGCATGAACACAGTCTACCAGACTGTAAAGCAACTCTCCGTTTGATTCACTGGTTAAAGAAGCTTGAGAAAGAGGAACTGGCAATATCTTCCGTTTCTAGGTGATGCTGCAAGATCACTGCTTGGTGTTCGTAAGCATGCAGATAAATCTTCCCTCTCTGACACACAGCGAAAAGAGTGAACCAAGCAGTGAGGAGCCTTCCAACTTCACAAGTCTACAAGACAAACTCAGCAACTCTGGTTTGCTCCCTCAGATTTATTAGATATTATTTACAAGATTTGTGTGCTACCACTGCCTCTCCTATGATGTTTTATACTCAGCTGGTCATCACTGCATTGCCTGTAACACAGAACTCCAGTCTATTAGCAGGCCAGGGAAGAAAAGCCATTCTAATCAGATAAAACAACGGAGGCATGACAGACTCATATATTTTCAAGTGTGGCATTAAGAACTAACTTTAAAATATTACTTCCATCAGTAATTTTACCCCAAATCAAATGAAACCTAAAACCAAAATAAAATTAAAAACACCATAAATAAAGTCACAAAAAAGTAATTTTGAGCTTGAATACAACTGTACTCTAAAAATACCAACGCATAATGTATGAATCAAAAGCAAGTGACTGACACAGGAGTTCATCCTTGCAAATAACAATGAATTGCTATCATGGTCACCACCGCTGACAATATGCCTAGTGCTTCCCCTCAATGCTCACGGTCAGTGCCATCATCTCCCTCCACCTCTTACAGGCATGTTTCTAATCCATTAGCTGGGAAATACGTGCACATATACTCTCTTCCTGGTAATGACAGTCTGCTGCTACACATACCACACATGACGACAGGATTTGCTGTGTTGGAAGCAGTGCATGCCTCCTGCCAGGAACTGTTCTGCACAACTTTCCATAGATGATCCCTGAAGTGTTTGCTGTGTTGTTGTGCTCCCAAGGTCAATGTTCATAACTGAACGCTGATTTCTTTTTTCCCTGATGCACACCATGGAAATGCATTACATATAAATATTATTCCCTGAACAAAAGTCACTGTGGTACTTTATCCAAACGACCAGATAGACAGTCAGTTTAGGATTAATTCACACACACCCTCTTTTTTTTTTTCCTTCTAACATCTGAAGATGGTACCTTGTCCTACTTTTGCAATCTCCTTCTTTTAAGATTGATTTATGGTAGCAATTTTCTTCCATCTGCATATCCATGAAAATTTGGGACCCAGCAGCAGAGCATAAGCTTATTCTAAAAATAAGAAGGCTTCACAAAAAAAAATGAAGTCATGTAAGAACACCCATGGTGAGCTATGAGTACATTACACAAAGCACAATAGGGACCCTATGGAACACAGTAGCCCTAAAATATTCTAGGCACATTTTTATCCTTAGCAAGCAGATAAAAGATGATTGTTAGTTTTTAAATCTCTAAAGGATGAAAAGAAATTCACCTTGGATTAGGGTAAATACCATATATGAAAAGAGACAGACAACAGATTTCTCTATGGGAGTCATTTTTCTCATTAACTTATTCTGATTTTTCTGTGGGTTCCTGTTAACTCAAATTAATGATTCATGACTGCTTTAAACATTTGCACCATTAACCTACTATATCAGTAACAAAGAATTTAGAACTTCCTTTTGGGAAAGTAGAAAAAAAGACGACCCACCAGCATCTACATGAAGGCTTTATGAGTTTTATATTTTGTTTTGGGTTTTTTGGGCATGTCCTATGGGTAAAGCACAAATAATTATCCAGACAAATTTTTAAACAACATACCAAGTATCTAGGTACTGATAATACAGCGAACGTAAAAGTGCTAATCTAAAAACTATTAATACAACTTACTTTTTTAATGGAACTGGACTGCAAACTCCATGTATAGGTTTGCCTATGAATAAGGGAAAAAGTTATTTAGAATATAAATGCATTCCCTGCAGTGCAAAATGAACATGACCCAAACCTACTACTCCTACAGATGTCACCCCACTACAAGGTAGTTTTAAATGTCATTGTAGAGAGCTCATGATACAGGTCCTGTATCACTGATGCCATGACTACAGATGCCAAGGTTGGATGTGGAGTTCAGACACTGAAGCTGTCAAGTCTGCTTCTTTCACAAGTACTAAATTCACATGGATTAAATTCATTTTTAGCTTATTTTTAATACAGGAGAAATGTTCCTGGACCTTCATATTAGTGGGAACTGGTGAAACCCTTCAGAGGGATGTGTATCTGTTAGCACAGCACGCATAGGCCAATTATTTAAAAAACTTCAGGAATAAACACCATTAAAAAGTTCCCTAATCTCAGAAAGTTCATCAGCATAGTTTTAAGTTCATGATTAGACATGGTAGAGATTAAGCAAGCATCTACCATGAAAGGGATGCAGAGCTTGGAAGAAGCTTTGTTTGTTTGTTTGTTTTTAATGTATTTTCTATGGTTACTAGCTAATGAAGAGTACAAAATTCAACTAATCGCAGAGAAGCTGCAGTACAAAGAGTTCGAGAACAGTGATGACCTTGGAAAAATTGTGTTGCCCATTCTATATTAACGCTGAAAAATGATGATTTTTACCTTTTGCCATCTTCATGCAGAACTCGCACTGAACTTCTGAGAGAAGGCAAACTGCTGCAAATATCAGTTGTGATCCCACTGCACCTCTCTCCTCTCTTTTTTTTTTGTGAATCTGGACCTAAACATGCATCTTGGTTAAATCCACGGGGACAGAGGAAAGAGCGAAGACAGTCTGCCTTGCTAAGCTTGCATACAGAATAATTTCTTCACTATAAGTCCAGACCAGTCTCTGCTAACATTTCCTCTAACTTTAAAAAAAAAAAAAAAAAAAAAAATTAAAAAATATTTATTAAAAAAAAAAAAAGGCTGAGAATTGCTGCAACAACTCTGGTAGCTTGCTTCCTCTGCAGCTAAAACAGAAAAGTTCCATTAACTTTCCTACATACCTAGAAGGCAGTCTTTGACTTCTCATGCAAAAAGCTAGCTTATGATCACTGGAAAACTCTGATCAACTAGTAAGTCAAATACTTTTACAAATAAAAATTCTGTGCAAGGAGGGGGACACCTAGAGGACCACCTTAGGCCCCTGCCATCGTCTTTGTGGCAACAGTAAATCACACTATTAAATTGCAATTACTAGACACTGACATTCACTTGGCTCAAAATATATTTTTTTGTAATTTAGTGTCAGCTTAAACTTTATTGCGAAGGCATGACTTCAATCGAATGAAAAGGAGAAATGATCTGAATCAGTACTCTGAATTCGCTTATCTGTACCCCACCATCCCAAGAGGGCCCAATCCATGCATCTCTCTTTCTACTTAGTCTAAATGCTCTGGGTAGATTCAGATGATATTTCAGACAGTTATTACTAAAGAACCTTATTCCTTTGGCAACAACTTATTTCTTCAGCTGTGCTGTTGTTACATCATTACAGTTAGCATTTCCTAGTCAACTTGGTCAGAAGAAGGACCAGCTGCAAGAAAAGAAGTGGGCATTCACATTAGTCTTGGCAGCCTAACCACAGATAAGCAGCTCAGGTGTGTTATCATCTGAGATGATCCCATTTGCAAATCTGTAGGATCATGGTCTTTGGATCCCTCAAGTTTCCTTCCTTCCTGTTTCTTTTTATTCATTCAAATTATTCTTCCAAATTTTTCCTTTCGACCATCTAAGAAAGCCAATCCTTTTGATCTGCTCTGCAAACCTTTTGCATGCGCTCATCCCTTCCCAGTCTTTTAGCCTCCAGGGAACAACAAGGCACAGTCAGGAAAATACTTCAGTACTGCCCTGAGAAGAGAAAAAGTGCAGGTAGGACCTGAAAAGCCTTAATGCAGCAACAGGCTCCTTAGCAGCTCTGTGTAGGAACCTTTGCAGTTCCTACATTCCATTCCTAAACATGGAATCAGAGAGCACTTCCTTTCTATCTCAAAATAGTAAGCGATACCAGCTGCAAAGGCAGTGAATTAATTTCCATTTCTGATGGTCTTTGGGGCTGTCAGCCAGACTCTTGCTCCCCGGAGAAGTAGGCGACACTACTTGGTTGCACAGAGAAATGGGAGGATTGACCTTAGACTGTCTGCTTGGATATGAACCTTAACTGCTCAGTTTGACTTTAGTTTATAAACTGTATTTTTTGCCCCCTGTACTGACCTAAGTACTGCAATGTTTGGTTTACAAACATGTCAAGGGAAAACTGGTTTTGCCCTTGCCCTACATCTCCCTTTCTCTTCCCAGTTTAGCATCTCTCATATATTTCCTTTACCCATATTACAGAAACTACTTTTTCACATTAAATATTCTAGTCATTTGCTGGAATTCATAGGCTTGTGACTGGGCTTCATATCCCACTGTTTCAATGGTCACCATTCAATCAATTTATACTAAATAAATAATTTGCTATTAAAAAACATTTAAAATGTTACTGCTTTGATTAATGTTTGTGAGGTTATTTTTTAAAAAAATAAAAATTAAGGCTGACAAGGAAAACTTTTGTTGCTACAGTTTATCATTTATAAAATAACAAAAACTGGACCTCTTCTGACATTCGTTTTCATTCCACTGCCTTTTGTTCCATCAGACTATTCCCTCTGCACACCTGCTCTCTATCTCCATTTGTCTGATTAATTATCCTCACTTCTTCTCTACAAGCTTTGACAAGTTCCTCTTCCTTCTCCAGCTTCATCCCCATTTTTCACCTTGTGTGGCTTAAATCTCTACCCTAGATATATTGACTCCTCTCAAAATGAAACAATGCAGAAACTACCAATGAACACTCTTAAATAAAGTAAGTAGCAGAACATCTTGGCTATATACCAATTTTTGGAGAATTCATAAATTAAGCAGTTTTAAGAGTAGGAGCTGGCTGAGGGGTTTAGGTTTCTGTGTGATATGTACTCCCATGGAGAAACAGCCATATTCAGAGAGGTCTTTATTACAGCATTATACATATTTTTTCCCTTAGATAACACAGTTAGAAATGATTATCAATTCAGAATCTAATACAAATGCTGAGCAGTATTTTCTGTATGTCAAAGTATCACATAGGTGCATCTCAGTTTATTTTTTTCCAACAGAGTTGCCTGGTAGTTTACGCTATAATTAATTCTTCTCAGGATTTTCACAATTATTATTCCTCTCTTGTCCTGCTTTCAGTTTGTTGAATCTTGCCAAGAAATCCTGCTGTTAAGCTAAAACATACCTCACGTAGCTTTTAATATGGAAACTTTGTACATTTTTTATTAGTAAACAATTCAAAAGCAGATATACAATCTTCACAAAGATGGGTCTGAGTGTTCCTTGAGAGGTTATAGTAGAGAGGACCGAGATGGTCTGGCATTGAAAAAGCATCTGCGATACCTAGTTTTGTGTTCAGTTTCCTTCTCTGCCCAAAATTCATGTAACCTTTCCAGGTCTTTCAGTTCCAGATTCTCAAAGGGCAGTAAGTCCTTGAGTATCTTTGAAATCAGAATAGTCTCACTATTCTACTTTCACCATTTCATAAGACTGGTAAGGGTTTGAACACGATTATGGGATGGGCATTTTAAAAAAGCACAGAGAGTATGTTTGGTAGCATACAGAGGCAGAGCTATAACAGGTATTACTCACCTATGCGAGGCACGCCATTTGTCCTCTTTGACAAAGAGGCAGAGAAGGTAGGAAAACACTTAAAAGTAATTTTGCAGTGTCATTTACAAGCAATTGCATAGTCTTACATTCTCACCAGCAATCCTTTTCTTTCGCACATATCTAAACCAACCTGCACTTATTAGATGCCCATTTGATTCTTTTGCCCTGGGGGTTTTGGCTATCTTTACAACTGATCCATCCTTTACATTTAACAAAGAGAGTCAAATCACGTATGTAGGTATGGTGAGATGTGGGTGTCCTGACAGAAAGCTTTGGCCTCACATGTCCCACCTCCAGTTATTTCTTTTTTTTTTTCCCCTCCAAGCACGTTATTACTGTCTATGAGTCATTTCATTAATCCAGAGAGAAGGCTAGAAAACAAGTGAATAAACACCCTGCCTCACAACCTTCTGTCTGCACTGTTTACTTCTCTGCTAATGAATGAACAGCTAAAAAACAGAATTATCCTAATTGGGGACACTCAAAGGGACATTATCTCCTCTTTGTCAATAGCTGCTGCCTGGGTCTGCCAGTGATTACACTACATGGTCAGAGGACGATCTCTGTTCACTTCCAATGACAGTGTAAATATGATAGAAAGTCCAGGAAAACAGTGGAAAGGAACATACATGCAAGTCAAAGCGAGGAGCACAGGAGTCTTTTACATGACCACATTTTCCTATAAAAAAAAGATTTAAAAAACCTGTGAGAAACACGAAACAGCTGTGATACCAGACACAGGACCCTGCCTCCAGCAGCACAAGGTCAGATCTCTTATACGCACTGTGCTGGATCTCAGCACACGCTCTGAGTTCTGCAGTTCACTCTGTGCGCATGGATAGGGCTCTTCATTTATCACAAATATGGCAGGCAACTGTCTGAAATGACCTACTTCCCCCTTGAGAGCTGTCAGAGTGATCCTATCTCTAGTGACATGAATAAAGATAGAAGATGAAGGACTAAATGAGAAACAAATTACTGTAGCCTCAGTTTTGCCCTCCAATGCAGGAATTACAGGAATTCAAGGTCTAACTTCTGCCATCATGGAAGCCTGGGCTTTACTCTCCCTTGCAGTCCTGCAGCTACAGAGGCAGATACAGATGAACTGATGCTCAGTGTAGCCCACACTTCACCCCAACTCCTTTTGGATTCACAGAATCAACTTTTTCTGCCTCCCTCAAAAGCATATACAGTTAAACCTTAGGACTATTAATTTAAACACTGTAAGGTGTTTAATAAGTCCCTTTCAACTTTCAAGGACAGAGATATTGCACAGTTTCTTCATAAAACAAGTATTTAATGCCCACAGAAAGCATTCTAAACAACATTCAGATTACTATGAATTATTTTCAAAATAAGGCATGATGCCAAGTCTGCTTGTGCACTTTATATACTTTTTCCCTTTTGTCGTTACATATGCTCAGATTTTGGAATTTAGTCTAACATTTATATTTCTGCACTTTGGTGCATAGTTGAACACACTCTGATCTGCTTTCAAAGAGAATCTATTAATTTCTATATCAAGGAGGACTGATGCTCAACCCCTGAGCTAAACATACAGCCCAACAGAACATGAAATTCAACATTTGGCCATTCCCTGATGATCTCTTTTCCCGCTCCCATTGTATAATGGGATGGCAGCTTGTACATGTCCCCATCATGCGAGTGGTGTATTTCCACTTTCATGACAACTAGTCGCATATGAGGTTTCGTCCCTGCCAATGGTCACACAGAGGTGCCTGCCTAAAATATGTTCAAACACTTGTTGTAGAAACTGCTGTGTACCTCCCCGTGTCCTTCTAGGTAAGAATATGTTGTCCATGCTGTCTGGGCTGGGCAGAAAGACTGGACATCGCTGGTCTATGATATTGCCACAACACATTGACTTGTGTCACCTGGACTTCTCAGGACTTACAAAAACGGGCAGGCAGCCTCCACACCTGCTCTGAGCCCTGACAACAAACATGCTGACATCTTTGTGGCTGGCAGCATTTCAGATCAAGAGCTAATATTTTAACAGGCTCCTTGACAGCTTGTGACACACAAATCAACACAAAGCTAGCATTCAGCAAATAAAATAGCCTTTCCTTAACTCTCTAAGTCTTTCAACAAAACATAGTTTTCTTCTTATAAATCCAGTTGTATCAGGAAAACCAGAAAAAAGCCCAAGAGTATGAGTTGAAAGTGGTCAGCCAAGTGCTAACCACCACTCCATCACAGACAGTCTATTTTCCCCCTCATCTGGCACATAGTGCAGTAGACCATATGTGGGGAGGGCTGCTAGTAACCCTGGCTGGAGGAACATCTTCTTGCATCCACACGCTGTGAGTACGAGAGGTCCAGCCCTTAGAGCAGGCATACTGCGCACTCCTGCTCACCATTCATATTACAGGACAGGTTCTCATTCTGTGCTAATACCTTCTCTCCTCCAACACATGCCTACTAGGACTGGGTCTACTCTCAGGGAGAGGATGATAGGACGTGGTCTGCCAGGCAGCTTCCCACAAAACTGAAGTTTCCTATAGAGCTGAGGTACAGATAATGAGCAATATGTACAGACAGACAACTAATTCTATGTCCTTTTAGCTGACCTGTCATGCCTCATCTGCATGTGTAGAACAACACAGGCAATTCCAGCTAGAGCTCTTCCCCACTGCTTCTCTCCTCCTCTTCTTTGGACTAAGCAATGTCCAGTGGCAGATGGGAAAGAGATGACAGAGACATGAAACTACACCACATTTACTGGCAGTGAGAACCTTACTTTAATGATGCTGTGGGAAGGAAAAAAAAGTGAACTTGACAACAAAAGTTCAGACTAAATTTTTTTGAGGCTTCGCGCCAGAGTATATCTCTCTACATATGTAAATAGGTAATTGATTTGAACTTCTGAATTGAAAGCATTTGGGCCACACTTGAAATACTTTCATGTGTACTTAACTCTAGGATATATAACTTCAAAGATGTAAGCACGCAAAGTCACTGTTGACACAGAAATCATTGTCATACAAACAGAAGACTAGTATGTCTTTTTTAAAAAAAAAATCACTTTGGCAGAATGTTATTTCTGATTAACAGAAATTTGAATTAAATTTCTCCTTTCACGTATGCAGTAGTTAATTCTAATCAAGCAAGCTCAAGGTTTTCAGTTGCCTGGATAGGACTAATTAAATTCTTCCACATTATTACTTCAACATATGCAATCATACATAGCACACAAATACCAGCTTTCTTTTTAACAAATTTGAACTTTCTTTTTAGATTTTCACTGGAAATAATTTTCTGAAGTTGGGAACAAAATCTGCTCCAAAGGGAAATACACAATCTCAGGAATCCTACAAAGAAAAGTTTCAGGGTTAAAAGAAATGCTTTAAAATTAATTTGCTTAGTACAGAACACCACCACCATTTAGGTTTCATATAGAAATGAAGCAATTCTTTATATTAGACTGAAGTTATGGGAAGAAGGTTTGATGCATATGTGTGTGTGTGTGAATGACTATAGATAACGCTATGAAAGCACACAATGTTAACAAACTAAAGTAATTGCTTATTATTACTGAGTTCCTGTTAGCCAGGCATATAGTTATTTTAACTTGAGATGACGGAAGCTTCAAGTGATAGCACCAGATGCCTTATGACACAGAGTCGTGTACTTTTGGAGCTAATGATTGCTTACTAGATAGTTGTTCCAGGATCCTCGAGGAACAGCTTAGAAACTGACTTTGTGCAGGAACGACAAACTAATCGAGAACACATTTGATAGCTCTACTGAGTGCCAGCCAAGGTTTGAGCTGGATGCAGAGAATCTATTACGAAACAAGGAGGCAGACCTAGCTGAGTCACTTTAAATCAGGAAATTCAATTCCTTCCTACTCCTCAGATTTTAAATATCCTATAGCAAAAAGCTTCAATAGGATTTTTTTTTCTTCGTGTTTAGAGAAGAAACTGAAATACTGCAGTCAAATCTCTCTAAAGGAAGTACTCATGACCTCCAAAAAGTGTAAGATACATCAATCTAACAAAATTAAGAAGAAAATCAAAGGATTAAAAGGAAGCTAACTAGTCCATCTCATTTTACTCTTTGTAGTTAAGTATTCCACACAAAGACTTAAAAGCCAGGAGGAGGAAATAAAAGTATTTCTGCTCTAAGTGGCTACTTCTCAGCGAGATAATGTACAACCAGCACCAAGAGATGTTGGAATAACAGTTCTATGATCCAGGACACTAGCATGGTGCTTTACAGAGCTGATTGGAAAAAAGCTTAACTCCCACGGGAAATGGGATTCTAAAGTAACAATTTCCGAAGAAATTTAAACATGTTTATTCTGAATAAAGCTGAGAAACAGCAAAGGTTATAACATCTGTGCAGGAGTTGAAAGGGCTGATGGCTCTACTTACAACCCCCCATTCACCACAGCACCTTGGATATGAGAAATGATGTTGGAGGAAGTGCATCAACCTCTGGGAGAAGTCTCAGCGAGGCAAGCACGGCAGAGCTGCTTGCCACACCATCATGCAGGGGACTTCTATGACTCTGAAGGGAGACCAGCATCCTTTTGGGTTATCTCTAAAGGAGGCACTCATAAACATTGGAGAGTATACCCACAGCTGATTCTCAAACAGTAAGAAAAAGTATTAAGTTCTACTTGGGTTCATTTCTTTGCGGAGGTCTTTTGTTACCCTCAGAGGGTTATCTTTCCTGCTATTACCCACTGCTTGGAACTTTCCTCCTTAGCATTTTACATACAATGTAGTTTCTTGTTTCCTGCCAGGTAGTGGGATTCCTTGAAAATCTTCCAACACTTTACACCACTAAAAGAAGGTCAGAAATAAGAGAAGAGGTGGTACAACTGTAATTGAGCCAAAAACTGTTATCATAGGTTAGCTTTGAGACACTGATTAGATTTTTACTCAAGACAAGTGTCAAACTGTCGTGGTCACAGTGATGAACTGCAAGATAGAAATGCAAAATCTCTGAAAGTAAAAAAGAAAGTTAACTTTACCTTGACAAGGTTTCTGCAAGCAGAAAGGGAGCTCACTCAGGCAACTTTGGGAGAGCAGAACTTAATCTGCAAAGCGTATTTGTTCAGTTATTAGTTGCTCTGAAAAAAGGGCCATTTACTTGGTATACTAACAGCATTTACTCAAAAGTCTCATTTATAAACATCAAGCTGAGCCTTGCTTTAGACTACCTCAGAAAAAAAATGCAGTCTGTATTGTATATCTATCTTTAGGGAAACATAATTATTTCTGAATTCAGAAACTGCTCTGGGTTGGAGCAGCAGCTAATATCCTAACCAGAATTTCCTTGACCATTACTCAAGAGGTAGCATTTTTATTTTAAAAAAAACTTAGTCCTCCTCCCCCACCAGTATTTCTCTTCTAACACATTCCATTCTAATTTTAGTCTTTTGAGAAGTTTCTTTTCCAGACCAACCCACTCTTTTTCACATTTAAATAATTTTCAGTTTTTTTAAAGAGCTCAGCTTTAGCAGGTGTTTCAGTAGCTAAGCAATAAGAAATCTCTTGAGAACATATTCCATGTTTCCCAAATGGATTAGCCTGGAAGTTTTGGGAGAACAGTGTTAGGCAAAATAACCTTGCCATTTAATCAAAACTGGAATAAAACTCTTAAGACAAAAAAGACAAAAAGACACACCCCCCAAAAAGAAGCACTTATGCTCACTGTTAACAAATAAAGAAGGTGCAATAAGAAACAGTTGTTACTCTAGCGATACCAGTAATTAACTTGAATGCAGTAAAATTCAATAGAAATAAATTTAGAAGCTTAACATGGAAGAAAACAATGCAACTCCTCCTTTTTTGAATTATTCAGCTTCACTGCAGCCCCAGGACCAAGAATGCTAAATGGTTTGCAACCATGGACCAAATAAGTACATTTCAGTGGCTAACAGTGGAAAAAACCCAGCATGCTGTCAAAGCAGCAGAGACTTTACTAGTAATTTGGGCTTGCAGCCCCACACAGCTAAAACATGTTTATTATCAGATCTGGAAGCTGAACTGAAGCAAGGTCAAGATACCTGTATACTATCTTCAAGTATTACCCTTCTTCAGACAAAAGATAGCCTGGCCCTTCATGTCACCTCCAGGTATTTGAAAGCTGCATTTTTTCTCTTTTGGCTTCTGGAAGCTAAAAAAACCTGCAGTACACTTCAGTAATTGCTTCTTTTTGCAGTCTCTAGTAGTATGAGGAAACCCACTGACAATGATGCCTCCGTGCCTTTATGCAGTTAGAGCAGACCTATGAGATCTTGGCACCTGGTAGATTCACGAGGCAGGAAATTTTGAAATAAAGTTAATGCTAGGCATCATTTACAGATTTACCAATACAGGTGTTCACCTATAGTGACAGGGTTCTCTTCCACATTTCCCTAGAGTGCAGGAACATTCTCCTCCTCCAGTGGTAAAAAGGACGAATGAAAAGTTGAATCTATCCTGCTATGTCTGTACAGCGGTAGCACCTGGAGTAAAAAAAATAAGTTGGAGTAGAATACAACAGCAGACATTTCTTATCTTATTCTTCAACATGACATATCATCCCCCATTTCTACTCTCTTTGCCTGATCAAATTTTTCTAACCACACAGACTAAGAAAAATAATCCTATTTTAAAGCTGTACTTAGTACTCAAAAAGCATTTTCTTACCTGGTGCAAACACTTCAGGGAAACATTTCTTCAGCAAATGTTGACCTAGGAGTGTTCTAACCTCAATTTTCCAGATGTGAGATGCATTTAACTATGTACCTGAAGTAAACTTGCTTGTTAGCTTGCAAGAATTTTTAACAATATTTTTTCTTGAGGTTTCGAGTATGTGTTCTCTGTCTTCCAAGTTTGCTTCCTTGTCTTCATCCTGTTTAGGCTCTCTAAAAGAGAATTAACTATGTTCATTCTCAGTTATGCCAGCTCCACTACTGAGAACAGCCAGGTGAAGAGGGAAAATACTGGAACCTAGGAAAAAGAGAATTCTAGTATTTCCACAAAAAACCCTCTAAAACTTGTACTCTTGGAAGAAAGGAGTTCTCCCACATGTAAATTCATTCTCTGCTTGCCTTCACTCCCTTTGTCCCTGTGGTTTGGTAGTGAGTGTGAAAGGGCACTGGTGAATAAGCTGGGGTGCGTCCTCAAGGACAAGTTTTCCTCCCATTAAGTAGAGCTGAGCTGGCTCCCATGGCTGGCTTCATCCTTATGAAGCATGCAAATATATCAAAGCAGCTGGACATAGATTAACATCTCTTCCCTACCTTTAACACAGGTTTAAAATAGTACATGTACTTATGATTACGTGCAAGTAATTAACAGCTTCAGTTCTCTCCTCCTCACTTAATCTTCCTTTTCTCAAAAGCGCCTTTGTCTAAACATGGGCCAAATAAAGTCTGAATTGAAAAGAGGACGGGAAATTAGATCAAACTGAGTATGTAGCATTCTCATTATCCCTCATGTCAGACAAGTCAGAAGCAGTTACATAATTGGGCCTCTAGACTCTAGGCAGTGAAGTGTTAAGAGAGAAAAGCAATCCCAGGACTGCACGCTGGGTTTTGACAAATAGAAAAACACAGAAGTAGGCCAAGAGCTTACCATTAATGTTAGTTTTTAATTGTACCATGTCAAGAAAAGGTTCATCGTATGGCACATGGTCAAAGAGGTAAGGAACTGTGTAGTGCAA
The DNA here is from genome assembly GCF_000699105.1 of Pygoscelis adeliae. Classification (NCBI taxonomy): domain Eukaryota; kingdom Metazoa; phylum Chordata; class Aves; order Sphenisciformes; family Spheniscidae; genus Pygoscelis; species Pygoscelis adeliae. Next base: position 2,420,732 of record NW_008824547.1, on the reverse strand, counting down.
GAAATGGTAAAGTGAGGAAAGGAATTTTACCTGTGCTTGTGTACACACTTGTGTGTGAATCAGAGAAAGTACACTTGCCAGTGAGCGAGCAAGAACGCATGTGTACGAGAGGAGTACAGTGCAGAGAAATACAAGGGGAGGCAGCGGCCCATAAGCAATTGCTATGAAAAGGAATGGGGGTGGGGAATTGTGCACAGCCCTTTTTTAGCTTCTGCTGTAAAAAATAAATAGACCTTTTAATCTGTGTTCTCCTTGAAGCCTTCTCTATTGACCATTCATTTCTTCTTTCCCTTCCCAGCTCTCTACCTCCTCTATATGGCTGATGAATATGCAAATGCATAATCAGTTCTATAATAGCTTATCCTTTCTAAAAAACAGGCTATAAATTTGGATCCTAAGCAGCAGGTTCTAAAGAGACCATTATACTATATGACTGGGGGAAGAGGCAAGACCCAAATACCACCACTAGCACACCAGAGTTCTTTATAATGTGTGTGAATGCAGCTAGAAGGCAGGCCCTTCTTATAAGAGAGCTAGCAGCCAGAAAGGAAAGATCTTCTGCAAAACGTACACATGAATCTCATCACAGGCTCCTGCAGGGCACAGCGCACGTGCTAGCAACAGGCAGTGCTCCCTGCAGTCTTCGGCAAGAACACTAATGTGACACAGGCCCCGAGATCCCGTAGGTTTTTGTTTTAATTGATGCCAGCTACCGGAACTGTGGGAGCTCTCGGGAAAGCCCAGTCCCCTGGATGCTGATGGCGATGCTCAGGTGGCCAGGTCTGGCCAGGCCCAGCGCGCCGGGCACCCCGAGGCCTCCAGCGGCTGCAGCGGGGCGCCGCGGGCAGCAGGTGGCGCCGCGGAGCCGGGGCGGGGGGCGCTGCGCTGCGTGGGCCTGCACACACGCACACGTGCGTCCAGAGAGGTGTACGTATGTCTGCGTAGACACACAAACACCACGGCCACCCTCACAGCTGCTGGGGGAACGCCTGCACCCCCCGTGAGGGGTGACAACAAGCACAGCCCCCAGACCTGGTCCCTGGCAGATTCTCACAGCTCCGGTTGACTCGGGCACGGTTAAAACAAGACCAGAGCTCTTACACCCTGCTCCCATCGTGTTACAGAAGACAGCTGTGTTACAAGCAGGACAGCAGTTTGGGGGTCCATACGTTGCACGTCAGCCGCTTCCCAGCTCCCAAGGAGTTGCCTCCTTTCTTCTGTAAAATAAGCACAAACAATTCTGTACAACACTTGCATACACTTCCATGTCTGCCATTTTGAGGCCCTCCTCGGGTTCCCACCAGGCTTTACAGTATTCCTGGATGTTGTCACTGCAGGGTAGAACGCAAGAACTAGTAGTCCAAATTTAGTGACACGGTATTGTCCTACTATACAGGGACTGAAAGCTGCAGGTGCTGTGCCCAAATGCATCAGTTCATCACTCCAGCTTCTGAACTGCAGTGTGGTAAAGACTGGAACCCCAGAGGAAGGAATCGGGTCCAGATGTGCTTTACAGTTCCCCATGGAAAACCACTCAGGAACAGATACATGTCTTCAAGCTCCAGACGGAACTGACAGGCAAGATTTTCACAAATATTTGCTGCAAATTGAGAGCTCCTGCTCAAACTTTGGGCAAGACAAAGAAAAATGTGGGTTGCAACAGTTTCAATACCACTCTACCCAAGGCAGCCAGGACATCACCACATTATAGACAGGTCGCCCTATTAACTGGGATAGTGGGAGCGTGTATCACCCTGATGGGGCAGAGAGAGGGAAAGGTAGGAGTGATGTACGTAGCACCCTTAAAAAAATTTGGATAAAGGGACAGAAACTTGGATCTGGCTCTAGTCCCAACTGATGCTCCCTGAACACGTCACAACTCTTCATTCATTGTATTATCATTTACAGGTAGTGAATAATATTTGCATAATTCATAGGAGTAATATGATAAAATAAATACATACAGGACATGCTATAGTCAGAGATACCTAGATAAACATGAAATAATTTTAAGATACATCTTTGCAGAGATTGATATTTAAAAACAAACCCTTGTAATCTTAAAAAATGCTCGAAGTCGGGTAGCCTTTGAATGTGGACATCATTGAACACTTTCCTTCTCCCTTTTCCCATCACCTTCAACACAGATGTACCTCGCAAAGCAATACAAACTCTGCAAAATCTCAACAAAAACAGGGATGACAGGAGGAAGGAATGTTGTAACACTATTTATTACAATCAGTTTATAAAACCCTAGGACCAGTTCACAAAGAAGAATGGAGGTCTCATCCAACACCTTGAAGATGGGAACAGGGCTCCCCAGACAACGTCCAAAGCCTCAAGTTGATCTTTGCTGGAGGTAACAAGATCTATGTGGCAGTCAGATTTGACGACTCAGATCCCCTCTGGAGCCTTGATTTCCTTTTTGTCTTTTAACATTCTTCCGAGCCTATTAACACAGCGGTACTCTGTGTGTCTACCACAAAGCAGTTTTTGCCTGCATCACTGGAAGCACGTAATTTTCATCCTAGACTCTGATAATACTTTCACAAATATTTGCTTCACCTCAACTAAAAAAAACCCCAAAATACAGCAAGAGGAAATATTTTGATCACAAAGTAAAACAAATTAGCAAACCAAGGCTAGGATCCCATAAAACAAGAATTAGAATAGGAAAAAAAACAATGGGTGGATATACTTATAGGTAATCTCCCTCAGGTGGCGAAAATCTTTGGATCCAGAAACACTGACAAAACACTGCAAATAAAGTAGCACCCTCCCCCTCCCTGACCCCAGGAAACAAACCAACCCCAGCACTCCAAAATTTGCCATTATCAGCACATCTTAGGCACAGGATCTGGAGATAATTACCAGATGGGATGCTGGCAGACACCAGGGTCCATTCAGAGAACATGCATTTGCCACTTCTTCCCGAATTTCAGAAGTCTCTCTTCTAGAGCAGTCTCTTGTACACAATTGCATGTCCAGTTGCAAGCCCTAGAGGTTGTGGATCCAAGAGGAAGAACAATATTCTCTGCAGGACACTTTCAACTAATTAAATCCTTATTAAAACTCTTCACATAAAGTACCATTAAATTAAAAACATTACAAGACAGGGATCTGACAGTGGCATAGACACGACATAATGGTTACAGTTTAGAAAACTTACATGTTATCAAATGAGAATCCATGACAAACTCAAATCTTCACGAGACTACATGAAGACTTTATGAAAATGGAAATGTATGGATGCTTTTTCCTGTAACAGAAATAACTGTTTACTGTTTAGGTGATATTCTGTAACTATAGGAGGTAAGTTTGGAAATATTGACTATTACCAATTCTAACACAAAATGCTGTCCAGATGCATCCATAATAGAACTATACCTGTGCTGCTCATATAAAGAGCAGTGACATTTTTCTTCTTTCTCAGTACTCAAGTTTGAACGACTAAAACGCTCCTAGCAGGACACTTGGCATTTTTTCTGTTCCCAAGTTTAAAACGGTAGCAGAAGTTATTCTTGTAGGTGGCTGTTAAAGCCTCAGTGCATTAGCATGCTGAGACTGCCTCCTGTTCTCTCCTCTTGTCCAATGCAGTTAAAGCCAAAACAAAAACCCGTAACATTTCTGGTATTACTGTACCTTCCCTAGCAATATGCAACAGAATCACGTCATATACATTAGCCTTTAAAAGCAAAGCCCTGATTCAAGTTATAAAAATGTAATTTTTCACACTGCTCCCTCTTTGCAGGATAGCTTCTTCACGGTCTCATTGCCTTTGTGGTACGGACTGAGTTGATCATACTGATTTTAAATTGTTCCTTTTTGTTTTTACCTCCCACCCACAGGTCCTTGGCTTCTCTTGTCATTGGTTGTTGCACCCTGGGGCTGCAGAAGAGGTGCCTGCCTGCTTCTGCTTCTTACGGCGTTTGTTCAGGAGGCGGTTGTTGGATGTTTTCAAGTCTTTGATTTTCACCTGATCATAGTCCACCCTCATGGTAGCCAAAGCACTGGTCATCTCCTCCTGAAACCAAGGAAGCAATTTATTGAAAGCCCTGAGGCAGAGAGCACACAGCCACCCAATGCTACTGCCAGGAGATGAATGTACAAAAAGGAACCCTCTGTTACACTACGGCCAGAAATAGCTGAGCCCTTTCTGCTGCACTGGACTATGACTAAAGGCTTCGTTCTACTCATGGACTCATTCAGGAGGAACTATTCACACAGTGTTTCATATGTGAGCAAGCAGGACCACACTCCGCTGGCCTAAATTCCATGTCCCTATGCCCAGCACTTCTTACTGGCTGGCTCTGGGCCTTCACCAGCTACTGAGCCTGGGCTTCTTATACCAGAGCGCTGCTTTCCTTGCTCTGTTACCAAACTAGGTTAGCAGGAACTAGAATAAAGGAGTCTACACAAAGCTTTTTAAAAGTACGTGCTTCAAATTCACACGCTTCCTTAGTTTGGGTTAATGTTTAAGTGCAGGCAAATTTTAAACTTTTTAATAAGGCTTTGAGCAAAAATCTGCTTAAGTAAATGAATGTCTATGCATTTAGTTCAGAAAAGGAAAAACAATTAAATATTATGGGAACGCTGGTGGCCCAAGGTAATACCTCTGGGACCTATGCAAAGCACAAGTATAAGAAGTTCTTGGAAATATGGAAATGAAGAATGCTAAGTGAAACTATCTGTTTGATCTCTGACTCGGGAGGCAAATGTTCCCTAGGATCTATGAAATTTTACCACTACATAGTTCAACAGCTGAGACTACACATCAGTAGTTTAAATAAAACCAGTAACCAGTAAAATACACTACAGGAATGTTGCAATTATCAAAATGCCAAGCACTGTAAGTGCAAAAAATTCAGAGTTAATTGTAAAAACATGGCAACCTGATAAAGGCCAGCAGGAAAGAGTTAAAGCTTGCAAACAACTTTTAGTCTGCCCTACAGTTTCTCTTTGCAGGAAGCATTCAACTGTCATCAGTACAAACAGTAGGTGAGGCACCTGGTTAGATTAAGGGAAAGACATGTATGTTTCTTTCCCCTCACCCGATGTCACAACAAGACAAGGCTAAGGTAATTTAATGTTGTTTTACAATACAAGAACAGAGTAGAAAACCAGAATGCAGCTCAACCCTCCCACCCCATCCCCCTACATTTTCATCATATTCTTCACTTCACTATAATGAACTTCAAGTTCCCTCAACACGGTCCCTTCTCCTCTGTGGTTACATACACTGGCTCAGCAGGTAGCGTCATTAGTAACTTTGATCATAAACATCTTCTTTGTTGGTATTTGGCACAGCTGTGAGGCTGTCGGACGAAGCTCAAATAGCATTATTCTTTTTTAAACTGTTACCATATACACTACTGTTCTAACCAGGACTGCTCATGCTTCCCTTGTTTAACATGGTTGTATTCAAAATAGCCATAATCTCCAAGGAACTAAGCACATGCAGAGAAGCCAGCCCGTCCAATCTCTTATCAGACTTGACTTTAAGAAATCTGAACTACGATTGACTCACTTTAACTTCATCCCAGTGGTCTTTATCCTCTTGCAGGACCCGTGCAGTATGAAGAGGAGTTGGTGGCACTGCCATTGATCTCTGAGAAAAGGGAAAAATACCAAAAGAAGTGTCTGCAAAATCACATTTGGGAAGTGACTGCTTGCTCTTTTATGTTTATGAAGGGCACAGAAGTTTATCTAACATCCTTCAGCGGCCCTCATTATTCATGCTTTCAATCACTCCACAAGCTGATTCATGTGTGAGGTAGAAAAGGACTATAGTCCCCACACGACAGTATCTTTAAAGAACAAAAGGAGAGAAATCAGTGCTGAGTTTGTTTCACTCTGCTCCCTTCCAGTCCAACCAATAACCCTGCGTTGGGATAAATTTTTATGTACATTTTCGCTTTTAACTGTCATTTCACTATTCATTAGTCAATGTTTTGAAGTGGTTAATTTGACCTTTATCTTCTAGGATTTGTCATAGGAGACATTTTCTTGTACATACACATGAACTGAGATTAGCAGTTTATCGGCTCGTAAGTGTGCCCCAAAGAGGAAATTATACTATTATTCAGAGTAAGGCACAGTTCAGAACATAGTGCATCACTTGAGATGCTCTTCCACATAAAATTGAGATCTATGCTCACCTGCCATGAAAGATCAGTAGATACTCTAATTTGAAGTAAGGTACAATTTCTAAAGCACGAAGCACAGTTCCCTAGCTAAATTCAGCAGAATCATAGCATTTCTTGCCAGTCCATAACTCAAACTATAAATTCATATTTTACCTCCTTTATGCTTTCTACTCAAACTTGCTGTCTACTGCTGTGGCATCCTACACCAGACGCAGCTGCATGTCAACAAAGTCTAAGGAGATCCCTGTATATGTCACTGTAAATTAAGCATTACATTGGAAGCAGTGCTTATACTCCAGCGAGTTAACAGCACCACTGCAGTAGTTACAGAAGTGGAAGCAGAAATCATGACTCCTGCATCCTCCGGAAAAGGACCCTAGCTGACCAGGGTATAGTTTTATCAAGTACAGCTGGGAGGAGGGAAATGGAAAACCAGCAGACTGGCTTTAGTGGTGTCCCTGAGCAGGTGTTGAAGTTGCCCTTCTACCTGCTGTGAGCTACTTCTCGTTAAATAAATCTTATCTACAAGCTAACTAGAGGATTAAGTGCTCCATGTAAACTGACAGTTTTTGCATAGTCCACAATAATACTTCTACCATCCAACTAATAAAAAAAAAAAAAAAGAAAAAAGAGGAGAGAATACCCTCCTCCACGGTTTGTGCAAAGCATCTCCCCATATACATTCCCACTTAGGGATTTAGGAAAAGAAATGAAAAACACAGACATTCACTATGTTGGACTTTCCCTCTC
>NW_008824547.1:2397674-2413790 GCF_000699105.1 Pygoscelis adeliae | reverse complement strand
AGCTCCTAGAGCATGCTTCTAGGAATGGTATTCTAGCACAGCTCTTTGGTGCAGCAGAGTCTATAGACCTTGTCTCTAATCTCCTCCTTATTAATTGGTTATATGCATATTTCAAGTAACATGTGTCGCTGTAGGTGGTAGCTTCCTTAGCTATTAGGCACTCATTCTGTGAAATTCATCGCCTGCTGACTTCTGGAACACCTCCTTCTTGGGTCTTCAAACACTTAAAGCTGGCGGTATTTATTCTGAACAGTGATTACATTTTTATTTGGTTAAAAAAGACTTAGAAACATTGTCTAGGTTCTGTTCCAGTTCTACAGAGTCTTTGTAACCTTAATTTCTCAGCTTTCACAACTCTAAATGAAGACATCTATTGACTTCATCAGGATGTTACACAGCTACATTTCTATATGATTCTAAGGGCTTTCAGATCTTCAAACAGGCATTATAGAAATGCTGACTATTAGTCATACCTCTGTTTCTGCCCCTTCCTCTGAGGATCAGCATAGACAGAGAAAGCACTGTGAGAGAATAGGGCATTCTACAGTACAAGTGATTCTGTTCCTGGCTGATGATTTTTTTGGCAGCAAGAACAAGACCAATGTCCTTTTAGGCACAAATGTAAGAAGTATAATCTATTATTTTAAGTGACACCTGCGGAGCAGAGATGATATCCTGAAACTCAGCCTGATAACTCCTGGGATTCGTCTCTTGTTCGAAATAATTAATATCGTACTATTAGAGCCTTTTTTCCTTTTCCCCAAAAAGTATTTTTTAAGGAAAAGTAAACTCAACCAAGTCATAGAATGAAACCTGAACTGGAACCATTAATAGCTCTGTGTACCACCCTATCTGGCAATCTCTTACAGGGCACTAAGCTGAGACCCTTGCTCCTCCCCCACGCATTTCCAAACTCTGCCAAGGATGAGAATTCCCACTAAGCATAGGACCGTGTTCACAGTAACACAGCTATGCACAATGGTGCCTGAGACCACTAATAATAGCTCTCTTTAAATCCTGCACCGATGAAGTAAGTACATAAGTTTATTTTTATATTTTTAAAGAGAGTAACACATGCATATGCTGCAGAGTCAACAGTGACTGCCTGCTCACAGAAGATATAGATACATTTGGCTTTTGCTTCCAAGGACACTATTGTGGGTGTCTCTCTTTGTGTGTCCTCTGGTAACACCAAGAAGAATTGTGGTTCTACAGGCAGATGACCCTCTGTGGAGGGCACAGTAGGTTAAATAAGTTATTAACAGTAATCATCATCCTTCTCTTGCTGTGCTTTGTGGAGCTACATGTAAGTTCTGCAAGTAATTCATCTTGCTACCTTGTAAAAAGAGATATGAAACTCACGTTAATCCAAGGGTGATTCATAAATTGAGAAACTGTCATCCTCTCTGTTGGGTCAGTCTTCAGTAAATGGCGAATCAGTTGTTTGGCTGAAAAACAGGACCAACATGGCATGTTGTAATCTACTACTGCGTTCCCAAATAACCTTGAGAACACAAAGACCTGCTGAATGAAGGAAGATAATTTTACAGACCTCAAAACACCTTAACACGGTAACAGCAATAGGTAGAAGCCATGGTACAGTGTGGCAGGTTATGAAGTTTAAAGATGCAGAATATGAAAACATCCAAAACAAGAGGTAAGAAGGAAAGACAAAGGATTGGGGCTTCCATCTATGCTATCTACGTCACCAAATCAACTGTTTTGAGAGCAAGAACTTGAGAAAAAGAGAAACATAGGAACAGAAAGCTGCCAAGCTGCCTGTCTGAAAGATGGCAAGAATCTTGGCATTATGGACTGAATGAATGCATAAGCTGATGTTTTGAGAAATGACAGAAGACATTCTTTGACAACTGAGAGGCCACTAAAATGACAACAAAGTCAAAGAAATGGATTGCACGAACAGGCTTTGTAACAGCTTTCTGTGAACATGGTCTCTGCCAAAGCAAGAGTACTAAGTAACTGAGATAAGAGATGATGAGAGTCTGGACAAGAGTTTCCTTAATGCAGGTGGTCAGACAGGAAACACTACATCCAAGGGATGTTATTTAGAAAGACTGAAACATAACTTCCTTGGGGGAACCTGGAAAAACTTCTGAATAAGAGTTCTCTTTTAGAAACATTGAGTGCAAGATGACTAAATGCTTGTAAGAAGCTGCCAGAAGTACAAGTTGAGACTTTAGTTTGCTGAGAGAGGCTGCAAAGGAGGTTTACAGAAGAGATTACCTGGAGTCTAAAATGTACAAGGAAAAAAAAAAGGAGGGGACCACAAACAGAGCCCATTAAGATGATTACAGGAAGCTGGTGCGGAATTTAGAGGAAGCCTCCATAGATGATGCAACAAAGGAATGATTAAAGAAAACCATAAGAACAGTATAAAGGAGGGCAAAAAGAAGCTGTCTGCTGAAGGCGCCTGATCAGCCTAAAAGAGTGCACATAAACTAGCTGATATTAGTAGGTTCAAGGTAGGAGGCACCTATCCTCATTCAGGCAAGCATACAGAAACCCTACAGATTTTCCAAGTGAATGTTCTCTCACCAATCTCCCCTAGCATTTTAATAACTGCTGTAATATGAACACAACAAGACCCAAGGCAGATGAAATATTAAGCCAGCAACCCACAGGTAAAACATCTTCCTTATTAATGTTCGGTAGTCCATGCTGCACACGCAACCATGAGATCCAATGAGGGGTTAAAGTGCCACAGATCACAGTATTATCCAATAATAATTTGTTATTGCTAAACAGCAGACAGTAACAGGATGCTAGCAACAGCAATATAAAGGGCTTGTTAGAAAAAAAGATGTGCTCAGAGGTTGCTGACCTTTCTCTCTAATATGATGGGCAGGCGAGACTTCCAGCTTATGAGACTGTCAGAATAAGAGGGTATCAAAAGCATCCACTTTCAGGACACTGGTTTGAGCCCATCCAGGTCACAGCTGAACAGCAGCAGCTTTTGGTCAATGACTTATACAAAATAAACTGTTGACCTTGATTTAAGTGGTGACTGGCAAGTTCCCACATCACAAAAAGCTAGCATGAAAACTTGCCATCCTTGCTGGCTGTATCACCAAGGAAGGAAAAGACTGAATGAGTTCTTAAGACAGTTTGCCTTTCTTCCAACTCAGCTTGCATTGCAGCTGCCCTGGCAGTCTCCTTTCTCAGGATTAAAGACTTTTGTTTCCACATTTTTTTTAACTGGAATTTGAAAGAAAGTTTTCAGTAGTCGTTTACTTTCTGTAGTACTTAGGTTGCTGGCTAGTGTCTGAGTTCCCAGTCGTTCCTTGTATCACCTTACAAAGAATTTATTTAAATTCTAAGAAGAAGGGAAACAAAAATCTAAGACAGGTTTTTAGAAATAGTCTCTTGTAAGCACTCTACCACTGCACACCATGCACATACTCATCAGTAGCAGTGAGCATTGTTACCTTCCTCTGATACTTCAGCCCACTCTGGATTGGGAAACCCATATTGCCCCATCCGAATTCGTCTCTTCATCCCTGGAGAAATGGCTTGACCAGTGTTTGAGTAGAATGGAGGGAACCCACATAGGCTGTAAGAGTGGACAAAAGAACTCTTATAACTAGGGAAGTCCTTTCATCCCTTAAAAAGTCCCATACAAGCTTACATTCTTTTGCAGGTTACATGATCCTAGTGACTAATTACTTCTAAGTGCACATTTAATACGATGTGTCCTTTTTCCCGTTCATCAAGCCTCTTTCCAAATACTTACAGAATATATGTGATGACACCCAATGACCACATGTCACATGATTTGTCATACTTCTCAGGACCAAGGACTTCTGGGGCTGAAGAAGATTAAAAACAGATATTAACAGAGTACCAGATATTTTCTTTCATCTCCATCACCTTATAAGTAGCAGCACACTTCAACAACAAATATTGGAGGCATTAAAAATTGCAACTCACTGCAGTAACTGGGTAGTATTTTCTATTGACAAGTTCCTAAACACATCTAACGTAGCTTTAAAAAGGAGGAATGGAGCTGGCAAAATGCCCTACTCTTCACCTTAGTGTCTCTCTGCTCAAGAGAGTACTAAGATTACAGAAAAGCAGAAGGAGCTATAGCTAAATGTGTACAGGGAGACACTGCACTGAACAGGCAGGAGCATATGTTCCAGAAATCAGAACAGAAAGGACCTACTTGAGTTGTGATAAAATTTTGATTGGTACCTGGGTAGAGTGTGTTTAGCTCCAGCAAGTACAGAGCAATCTATTTTTCTTTGGCCTCCAGAGCATTACATTTTTTCACTAAGTAACAAAATTATAGACAGATACATTTAGAGGGGATTTTTTTCTTCCCTGGGGCAGGTGAACTGGCAGGGAGCTTGATTTTGCAAGGAAAATGATTCTCTAAACATATGAGCAATCATGCTGGTTTATAAAAAGGTGTTGAGAAGGGAAATGTCAGCCTGTTTGTATACAAATATAAGGGCATAAAAACATATATGTGTAAATTCCTTAACATTTTATCAGTAATTCCAGCTAAAAAATAGAGAAGAAAGCATCAGAAAAAAAAATTGCTATTGTATTTCTCTGCTAACAATAGGTAACAGCACCTTTCAATACAAAAAACTATGAAAACTTACACCGTAGAAGAGAACTAATTCTTCCAAAAAATCAAGCCCTTTTTCCTCCAAAGAAATTCCATGCGCAGACTGCCTCAGTCATACCATACAGTGAATGACTATTAACTTAAAGACCAAAAGGGACATACTCTAAAATGAGTGCATAACGGACAGTCTACTGTGGCATTCATTACACAGTGCTCTGTCTTTGGACAAAATGCAGGCTAAAATTCAGTTATGATTAAGTCACATTGGTGTTTTATTACTTAATTCCTCCATTTGCCAGCTTTAAGAAGCTTTACAGCTGAGGCAATACTCTCCCTGTTCTCTTTTATTGCATTAGTTAAGCTAAGGGAAGTTTTGCGAGGAAACACCCAAATAATCATGAAGCTGAGTTCAAATTATGGCTTTTATCGCATCATTCAGAGGAAACATCAGGATTACTTCAAGTGTAATCAGAAGCAACATGTTCTCTCTTCTTGATCCTCATTTGCATCCCCTGTTAAGGCTGTTTCCTCTGCAACCAAGGAAGAAAGCAGGAGCACTGAAATGTACTGGAACCAGACTAGGTTTGCGTTGGATGCCAGTTTAAATTCTACAGGCTACCTCTTTGTATTACCTCCACAGTAGAAGATTTCCCATCCATTCCTACAGTCCACAGGCCCACTATAAGGGGAGGGATGACAGACTGAAACACAAAAGAAATGCATCTTGGATAACTTACCCACATAATAAGGAGTGTAACAGGGGGTCTGCAGCGCATTTTGTACAGTGGTTTCTTTGGCAAAGCCGAAGTCTGTGAGTTTGAGTACAGTATCCTTCTCTTTAGACGTGTAAAGCAAGTTTTCAGGCTGAAAGGCCACCAAGAGAAAGGATAAACTGGACAATGAAGAGATGTCTCTAATGAGCTGAAAGGTCAAACCATTCCCGCTTGCCTGGATCACCACCACCATCTGGGTCTTCTTACTTCTCTCACACCCCCACCATACGATGCAGAAAGTTCCCTCCCAACGTGTAGCATTTTTGCTCAGACTAAGGATCAACATCCTTCTCAACAGGGTATTTAGGAGAGCAAATCACAAGGCTCTCATCAGGTCCAACGGGCATCAAGTCTGGCTTCTTGAACCTCTCTCTAGTTCACTGCACTTACTAGGATTGTTCTGTCTGATCAACACCAGTTGATCTGACACCATTCTGTACCGCACTCAAGTAGCTGAGGTGGAAGACATGAGGAGTCATCAGCCAAACTCTCTATGAGCAACTGACATAACTCCATCAGAATTAACTGATACAGACACAGTCCCCTCCCTGCTCCCCCACCCCACCCCCCGTCTCCTGAAACCTCAGTTAATTCCACTCTTGCTCCACACTCCATAAAGGCTCTCCAAAACCAGAAGTGGCACAGAGGGAAGTACAAGCTCTCGTGCACAAGAACAAGGACAACAGCACATCTCCAGAATCTGCAATTGTTTGTACTTGTTTTCCAGTTTCCCAGTCATAAGGAAGCTACATCCTCTCTGATGCTAGTGTTTAGGGACATATAGAAGGAAGGGCTTGAAAGAAAACAGGATTTAGGATCTATTAAGCAATTTGAACCGTTTCTATGTTAGTTTACTGAGTGTGTGTAGGTGGTGTTTGGGGTTAAGTGCTTCAGTTTCTGTGCTGGTGATAGGCAATGGCACATAGCCCCAGAAAAGTGAATAGATTTTTCGCCTCTGAACTGTTAAGTCATTCTCCAGTTCCTACCTAAAGAGCCCTCAGACATACCCCTCAGTGATAGCAAGCAATGGCAGTTCTCCCTCCAGCTAAACACACAGAAGCACCTGTAGAAAATTCACGAACTCAGAACTGCGGAATCAATCAGATGCCTCAGTCTATCATTATGTGACCTGCTCTCCAGCACATTCCATCACACTGCTGTATCACTGTGCTAGAAATACCTTGGTGTAGCTACCTTGTCTTCGCTTATGCTGTGCACTTTACAGAATGAAAACAAAATACAATACCACAAACCCTGTCAAATCTCTACAACAAGATTTGGGTACAAGCTTTAGCTAATAAAACGTACTGTTCCACATGGTAGTAACTGAGATTTTCCCATTTTCCCAAATATTTACATATACTATTAAAGTGGGTTGGATGCATGGAATTGGTATTATTCCTCCCATATATGCAGTTTCTCCTGTTTCTGAAGGGGGGTTTGGTGTTTGTTTGGGTTTTCTGTTTGTTTGTTTTGTGGTGTTTTTTTGTTTGTTTGTTTTTGTTTTTTTTTTTAGGCAAGTATGATTCCAAAACCAACTAATAAGGACTGTAGAGGTATAGCATCTAGTGTAAGTTCACTTCAGGCAGTGTTATTTTTTTGTTAATTAACTGGATTGCAAGTTGGTAGTACCTCTTTAATTAACCATCTGACTATTACCAGATTCTTCTGCATTCTGTACACAACTGAAAGGCATTAGCACACATAAATATTCTGACCTTTGACTAGTTGCAAACTAGTTGTGAGCAGATCCCTTCTCACACTGGCAGAGGAATAGAAACACTTCGACCGCCTGATTGTACTCCTAGTTCTATTTCAACCACCACTGCCCATTTATTTTCTGCCTTATGCTCTTTTCTCCCTGACCACACACCTTCAGGCCTCACCTTGACGTCTCTATGGGCAATGTTCATTGAATGCAGATACTGGATGGCTGTTCCGATGTCTCTCATTATTTCAGAGGCCTCTATAAATACAATTTTAGAGAAAGGTCACTTTAACATTCCCACTGTAATTCAGGGACATGCTTGGGAATGCTTATGACTTACAAACAGCTTGCTGGAATACAGGGCTAGCGTCAAGACTAGAAAACTTAAAATTAGCCCTAACAGCTGTGTTTTGGTTTTGCAGGCAACCATACCCCCCAATTCCCCGGCTGCTCAGCCCTCCTCCCAAGCAGGCACTGCAGCTGAACAGTTGAGACTCCTGCTTCTTATGAGCTTGTAAATTGGTGCTTTAATTTGCTCACCAGAAAAGCAGCAAGAGCAGAGCAGGTACACAAGCAACATGCAAGACTGGAGAAAGGAGCCCCAACCAGGACATATCTCTGATTGTCCAGGACACATCCTTAGTTGTCTAAGACAGAAGTTTAACTTTCAGCTTCTAGTTCAGGGGTAATATGAGGATCTAACAGATTTTCTAAAAATAGAGCAACATAACAATATAGTAATTTTAGGATAGGTCACGTCTTCATTCCTCACTGTCTTCAGAAGTTTTTCCTCAGGAGAAACAAAATCAACAGTTCTATTTTGCAAAGCCCAAACTGCCATCTTTGAAATACTATGTTTCTAAAATTTAACATAACCCCAGTGGGAAATTCTAGTGATGGTGAGCTGCCTTGCAACAGCAGTACTCTTGAAGCCTGGAAGAGTTCAGTTACACAGGGAGAGGTTTCAGAGCAGGGAGGAGTGACATTCCCATTGTACCAAATGAGCATTATATTACATCTCCACTGACAGGGAAACAGAATTAGCAACTTCAGCCTGATCCTCTGCTTTCTGCATAGGTAGAAACCTCAGCTGCAGTAGTGAGAAAGCAGAAATTATTGTACTGTAACCTGGAATCCTTTTTCACGTGGCTCGAGATTGAAATTACACAATCTCAGGCAAGGACAATCAGAAGGCAGAAACACTCATCTTCAGGGAAAACCTTGCACAACCTCCTCCTTCCTGGCCCAGGCCAAAATCCCTGTCTCCTAATGGGAAGCCATGGCTGATATATAAACAGCCAGTGAACCTGGGGAATCCAGTGGAACAGGACTCATTTATCTCAGGAAAGAATGAAGGTGGTTTTTTTGTTTAACACTCCCAGATGATTTCTGAGTAAGTATTTAGAATATTATACAATGGTATTTAATGTAGAAAAATCATGGTTTTAGCAGAGTGGAGTCACTAATGATCACAGAACCAGCTTCCCCCCCTGGAATCTTGTATTTTAGAGAGGAACAAATAAAGTTCCTGAAAATGCTTTTACATGAGTCTTTCATTCCACTTAAAGGATTCATCCCAGGCTAGGAAACAAAGGATCACAGAATCAAAAAAAAGCCTGGCCTCTATACCAGACTTGCAAACCATTCACAGTAATTTACAAGCTCAGGTGTGAGTTTTTCTTCTAATCATTTTGTCACAATGCTAGTTACAAACACTAACATTTTTACTCTTGAGAAGAAACAAGCTCCTGTCTGTTGTGAACGAGCAAGGAGAATCAGAGTCAAGCACACCCGTGGTACTCTGCAAATAATAAATAGCAAAGACAATAAAAATGGCAAGACTATTCTATCGCAAGCTGTCACTGACTCATAGTAGCTCTTTAAACTTGCACATAGTCCCTATTATAGATGAGCAGGCTTGTTTACAGTGTGGCTAATAACACTTCCTTTCAAGTAGTACTTTAAAACCCTCAAATAAGAGATGTTTCATCAAATGTGATTTGCTCGTTATATTCATCACCTAACAGTATAGCTGTGTACAGTGATGCTGCTTGAGGGACAGCCAGAAGAGAAATCACAGTAGGAGCTGCACTGATCATGTTAGAGGTGGTCTGGCAGGAGACCAGGGACTAGAGTAACAGAGGCTGCGGTGGTTCAGAAATGAAGAAGCTGAGCAGATTTGTATGAAGAGTTTTCCTCTAAACCTTCCACACTGTGCCTGAACTTGGCCAATTGTGGTAATTCCTGATTTTCAGGAACTTTTGAAAATAACTGTTTAATATGCAGTTGGATAGAAAACTAAAAAAAAAAAAAAAGAAATTAAAAGTTACAAACAAAAATCATATCAAAGAAAAATTCCTGTAAGGGAACTAAGCAAGGGGACAGAGAAAGGGAGAAGCAATCTTTCACAAACTTTAAAATTAAACTTGTGATTTTTCACCTCTCTCAGTGAAAGCTTGATCTCCTCTCTCCTGGATCCTGCTAAACAGCTCTCCTCCCTCCATGCTGAAACAAAGAACACAAAAAAACCCCACCTTACATGAGCAGAAAAGATCAAATTAACACCTGACTGTGCATCCATACAATCACACAGAACCATGGCAGGAACAGATTAGAAGATATTACAGGCCTCCTATGCCAATGCTTCCTAAACATCACACTCATTTGAATCAATGCACAAAGCCATTCTGATATGGAATAAACAAGAAAACAAAACAAGACCAAGAAGTTCTGATGCTTTCAGTTTAATGTACCCTGTCACAAGGAACATGACACACACAGTTGGGAAGTCAGATACGCTGGCACTAGGAGGCTGACTAATCTTCTTTTATGTAAGGGTTGGAGATGAAGAAAAAAGAAAGAAGGAAGCAGAGATACTGAAAAGGATTATTAATTTGTCCCCAGTGAAGACAACAATAACTGTGGTATTACAGGTTAAGGAGAGAATAGGAAAAGTTAGATGCAAAATAGTAGCAAAAAGGATCATGTCAGATCATAAAATTTACATCTCAAGTTGGAAGCCAATCACAATCAAAGTGCATCATATCTGTAGAGATGTATCTTTCAAGACTGTACTAATCAGTCAATGGTTTAACGAGGACAATTGTCATGGAGTACAAGGAAAACTTATTTTCTGGTTAAGGTTCCTCATTCTTCCATCATACAAGATGGCTGGAGCAGCTATACATTTCCCTGCCAATTCCATAAAGACAACAAAAGGTTTGCTGTGCAAACTAAAATCGTGCTGCTGAGAAAGCTCACCTAACTCTCATCTAACTCATCACATTCTCCCACTCTATCCACCCCCTCAAAGAGCAGCGCTTGGTGGGGGGCTGCTGCTGGTCCATACCATTCCATGACAATGAGGAGGCATCTCTTTCCATGATGTATATTCTCATAAACATCCAGGACATGGACAATGTGGGGACACCCTGATGCTCGCCAATGATATTCTACTTCCTGACGGGCTTTTGGGTTGTCATACAGGAGCTGTAAAGAAACAGGAGAGAGCAATGTCAGTGAGCCAGCATCATTCTGCTTTAAATTGGCACCTACGTGCATTTGAGCTCAAAGATAATGGCAAAGGCTACTCTTAGCACTTTCTCCAGCCAAAGGATGCCAATCCATCGCAAGACTTTCACCATCTCTGGGCTGTCCAACTTCCTAGATTGAGGAATATAGAAACAACTGGTTCCTTGGAACTGGAAGGACCTCGAGTGGCAGTGAGGAGAGATTTTTGAATCTGAGATGGAGACAGACCTATTTCACCCACCTCTGGATGGGAAACAGCAATTTTTTTCCTACTTGTTTACAGTACTTGCAAACAGAGGAGAATCCCTCTGCTAAGGACAGTAACCCTCCCACCTGCCCCCCAGCTGCTGGGAGAAGAGACTTTTAGGTGCAATTAAAAAGTTAAAGTTCAGTGAGATTTAAAACAATAAGGACTTTCACACTGACCCTGAATGTGCTTCTTAAACACTACACAAACTTCTGACCCCATCAGGGTCAGAAAGGAACCTCTGACTATCTAGATGCTTGAACTTCTTTCTCTGTCACATGCAAGGCCAGTTTATTTTAAAGGCGCTAATCTCTAGAAGGGAGGTAAGAGCTCATCTTTCCCGATCCTGCAACCTCGTACACAAGAAATGTATCCCTTCCCATTTGAAGAACTGCTCTGTATCAGACTCTACAACTGAGCTTTTGTGCAACAGGGGCACATTGCTGAATCATGCCTTTTCTTCTCTGCCTCATCTCTCTAGACACCACTAACACTTTGTGACAGAGACTGTCTCTTTACTGCACATTTATATGGTTCCTACACAATACGGCTGTGATCTGAATTTGATACTTTATGTCCTGTAGTAACATTCATTGTAATGATGGAGCAGCAACAAAATGGATGCTAGATAAAGCATTGTCAAATGCATTGAAACAGAATAAAAAACAAGCAAAGAGCAACCACCTCTGATCTATTTGCCTTAGAAAAGGACTACAACAACTGTGGGGGAACTGTTTTCAAACAGGCAAACAAAAACTATCATTGCTGCACTATTAGGCCATAGCCTGAAGCTCTTCTCACTCATGTTTGCTATCAGATCCCAGTCAAAACACAACTGCATGATAATTACTGAAAACAAGTATTAACATGTAACCTGTCATTAGGGACCTATGAATCAGCCCAGGAAAATGAGATTGCTTTTCCATCCAATTGCCAAGCTAAGGCACAAATGGTGTCACAGGCACCTCTCAATATAGGGAAACGCATGATTTAAAGGTCACAGGAAGGAAGTCACAAATTCTGGTTTCTTTATTGACTCCAATACAGACAATTTGCATCACTGAGAAAAAAAGCTTACACTTCTTTGCTGCTTCAACATCCCTTTCAGCAAAGCAGACACAGTAGCATGGCAGGAAAGGCCTGTAACACTTTATGAAATGCTGGGGAAGCACTCGGGAACCACTGGACAGAAGGTAAGAGGCTTCTCTTCTTTTCCAGGCTGGTAACAGGAAAAGGGTGACAAGTACTCCTCTGCCAAGTGCACATTTTCGTCTTTTTCTGAAGCACAGAGAGGTTGCAGGAGGGGATGAGCGGCCTCAGGAGGGCTCCTTAGCTGTAACGGGCAGCAAGCCTCACCACCGTGACTGCCCTCCAGGCTCCCTCAGCTCTGCTCCAAAGGCTCCAGCGTGACACCAGATTTTCAGCGGTGCAAGGAGCTGAAGAAGCTTTCTTGCCAAGTTCAATGCCCTTGCAGCCAACCTACTTCTTCCACAGCTGTCGTTCTGCACCCAGAGCACACCCTTTTGAGATCACTAACTATCCGCCTCTTCCTTCCTGCTCCAGCCTGGCTATGGCCTGATTTCCAACACAAATAACTTCCTAAAGAAAGAGATGTCTCCAATTTGGACAAAAAGCCTATTAGCGAGTCCAAGTGCAGTTGCTTTACTTCTTTCAGCCATCAGCCCATTCAGCGGCTTTTCCTTCACAGCCACTGTGTTCTAGCTCAGTAGGACTGTCTATCAGCATTTTCCCTTCTGCCCTTCTAAGTTTGGGCTGTTGCCTAGAGGTCTCTTTAAAGTTCATTAAATTACGTGTGCAACAATAAAGCCCAAACACCCTCAGGACTAACCAGGCCATTTAGAAAAGCATTACAGGGTTTACTGCTTGGCTATTACTGGATTAATGCCACTTCTGAGCAGGACACTTCAAAAACCTTCTCACCTATCCTGTGCTACTAATTAGACATAACCATTCTCTTTACTAACGTTAACTGCACTATAATCTGTGTATCTTGTGCTTGCACAGTGTGCAGAGATGTTTTTCATGTTTGTACCAAGTGCTTATGAAAATTGTTTCACAGAATTGACTTCTCACTCTCTGAAGAGCTTTTACAAGGCATTTTGATACACACAAGGATGCTGCAGTTTCTTTTCTCCACACCTACAAGCAAGTTTCATATACTCCTTAGTGCCAAGCTTGAATGTACTCACTTCAAGATGACACCTGGAGAAGCAGAGAAGAGGAAATGCAAAAATAGAGAGCAGATACACATAGCAAGCAACATCTGAAACATCAACCAACTGTTAACCTTTGGATTTCTCCTTCTGAGCCTTAAAAATAAATTAAATCTTTTCCTTATGTCTAAAACTGGAAGCCATAACTATACCTTTTAAGACATCTTAAGAGACGCAGACACCTCTAAAATGAAAGCCAGGCAGGGTTGAAAGCACCAATTTCTACAAAATCTAGGTGACGATTTAGAAACAGACTGAAATTCTAGCCATATGGTTAAATTTAACAAACTTGCAAAAAACATAAATGGACATTCTGCCATCTTCCTGAGCCTGGAGAGAGACTGTGCTTCTATTGCTGCAATAGCTTTGATAAGACTATGACGAGGTTCCCCTGACATTCTACAAAAGTGCAGAGGTAGTTGTGAACAAACCCAGAGTTTCAGGTAAGTTTTCCAGCATTGCTGGTTCATGCTGGTTTGAGGAAAGAGCCGCTTTGTCAAACAGTATCAGCTCAAGGAGCCCCCAGTCATCCCCCTAGAGTTCCCACACAGTTCAGCTGAGTCACAGCTTGTCACGATGGGCTGTGGGCAGGATCATGAACCAACCTAACCTCAAAACAAGACAAACCCAAGAAACATGCCCCATCTCCCCATTTTTCTTGAAGCCAGATCAGTGATCCAATGTACAATGCACAGCTGCCTTTGGATAACAGCGAGGGGATGCCCATGCGTGTGGTCAGGCAACACAGTTTGGAACAAGAGCTGCACAGTAGAAAACTGTATTTTTGCTGGAGCTCAGCATTACCAAACCGCTGCCTAAAAGAAGCGGACGAAGCAAGTATTAGCAGTTATTCACAGGAGATCACCAAAAACAGAGGTGATGGAAGGCAAGAAAGTACGAGAGCTGTAGAGCCCTCACCCCTAGTGATTCACACAGCTCTTCTCAATACCTGAAAAAGCTGGAGAGGGAAGGGAGTTGTGCCAGGGGGTGTGCTCTGCCTGTTTCAGAGGAACAGCAGGGCAGATGCCAGCACACACTCCAGGATGCCCTGCTAATTCAGGGTCTGGCAGTGGAGGGAGGCCTGAACTCTGAATTCTGGGGTAATGGCCTAACTCAGGTTAACAAGCTCCTGCAAAACAAAACAGATTCTAAACTGCAGGTTGGAAGGCCAGCTCTGTGAAGTTTCTCCCTGTGCAGAATTGCTTGATAGAAAAAAAAATGGAGACCAAAAAGTGACACAGTATCTTCTAATTGCTTTTCCATCGATTCAGTGTTTTGCAAGCAAGGAAGGATAGCAGGAACCCTCATACCTTAATAGTCTGATCTATACAGGAAATAGCCTTCTAAGGACTCCAGGGAGTGGCAAGTGATTTTCTGGACTCTGAAATTGTAACAACAGAGAGAGAAAATATCCATGGGCACAGGTATGAAACAGGCTGAGGACAGGAAGCAATGACTTCTTTGTGACTTTCTCTTTAGTGCGCACCAGCAGATTACACAGATTACTATTACACCTGCTATCTGTTCCCTACATAAGGGATTAAGACCCCCACATACCCTTTTTTATTTATTTTAAACTTCAGCAATTCCTCCTAGTTCCAAACAGTTGTGGTGCTTGGACTAGACCTGTTACAGGCTCAGTTCTCATCTACCGCACATGCCACGTTAAAGCAGCATCTGACACTGCAAGCATCTTTTATTTACTTGCACCAATTCCAGAATCTGAACTCTCCTTCAATAGACAACCAGTTTTTATAATCTCTATGCTCTTTTTCTCACAGGAAGGCTTCCCATTATTAAAACAGAAATGGGACGAGCAGAAATTTTCAGTCCCAGGGGTCCTCAACATGTAATACTGATATATAGGCACTTATGTATAGCTTTGTTTATTTTTCTAGCTGGGGAAAAAAAAGTCATAAGTGGGTAAATGTCTAACTTCTTTTGCTTTCTTTGCTCTTTGCATGTAGCTGTTACAAAAATGCTGAATCCTACAAATAAGCCTTGGAATCTAAATTCATGCTGATGCACAGAAACTAACACCATTTGCTGCAGAGCAGCTCTTCCAGTCATTCGTTATTCAAGAGGGGTTGATGGCAAAAGGAGGCTTGGATAATGTTTCTTTCATCTCTTCCCTCCCCTGTGCTACAAAAAGAAGGGGGGGGGGGGGGGGTGAGAAAAAAGAGCTATCACTATGGCTTTGGACACTTTGTCTTTTATTACATCCTGATTATTTGCACTACATCTATTAATTCAATGTTAACAAGCTTTATCTGTATCCAGATCTCTTCATAAGGGATAAAGCCATCCTTTGTGTTAGAATGCTAAAGGAATTGAAATTATCGAGGTTTTCTCCTTCACGCATCAGCATTGCCAGTCAGTCAAGCTGCAGCAAGAAGCATGTGTCTTTTTGCAATGGCAGCCCAGCAAGCAGGGAAACCCACAAATGCAAATCTCAAAGAAAGCACTGAATTTTTTTTCTCAAAATAAAAAATAGGACACATTTCTGCTCAAATTATTTAGTACTGAAGCATCAGTCTATAGACAAGGGATAAAACC
Organism: Pygoscelis adeliae; assembly: GCF_000699105.1. NCBI lineage: Eukaryota > Metazoa > Chordata > Aves > Sphenisciformes > Spheniscidae > Pygoscelis > Pygoscelis adeliae. Next base: position 2,398,147 of record NW_008824547.1, on the reverse strand, counting down.
AGGGTAGGCACAGGTGGGTCGTCACTAAATCTTTCACTTTTCTGCTTTTATCTCAAATCCAGCTTAGGCTATTAGAAATTAAATCTGCTTGGAGGCTTCATTGAAACAAACTGTCATCCCGATTCCTGCAGAGCATTCCGAGCTGCTACCGCAGTTGGCATTAACTGGCATCTCCATCAGTGCTCAGGTAGACAGCCAGTCCCAGAGGTGGGCTTTTCCAAGTTAATAAAGCACAGTCAAGTAGCACGATCTTCCAACACTCCTGCCTGTGGTATCTAATCCTTTCACTCAACCTACTGAGTATCAGGGTTTTACTGTCCGCACTGAGGGACTCTTCTCTCCAGTCTTCCAATCTCTGCTCTGCTTATCTTTTGAAATGGCAAGCGCTACAACAGATCTTTGGTATCTTGCCAGCGTAAGCGAGAATGAAGAGGACTCAGAGAGGACTGCTTGCATGTGGTGTCAGAGTCACA
>NW_008824547.1:2396333-2397658 GCF_000699105.1 Pygoscelis adeliae | reverse complement strand
GCAAGTTTTCAAATTTCTTAAGCACGCATTTTAAGGGGAAAACAGGAGGAAAGAGTAGAATGGACAAAGTTAAAAAGAACAGGTTAACAGAGAGACGTGCTCCTTTGTAAGAGTTTGCACACTGGATGTACAGCAAATCCGCTGAAGAATTCAGCTCTCCAAGCACTCCTGCTTCTCCATCCTCAGAGAGCGCACACCACAAATACTATTTTGCTCCAAGCCTCTCTCCTGCAGTGAATCAACTAGGTGTCTCAAAAATAACTTTGGTGTGGTTCTGAATTTTATTTATTGTAGCAGTATGCAAATCACCACCAGGCACTGAATATGATTCTACAACCTGAAGTAAATAAATGAGACGTACCACTACTAATTCTCTAAATACACATGCACCTAGCCATTCACTCTGCAAAGGTCAACTGTCTTTGTTCATAAATGTTAGTGGAGATCCGGCAAATACAACTGAAATGGCAAAGCAGCGGGCCAGTTTCACATCTTAAAAGGTATCCCCTTGCACACGTGATGTTAGCATAAAAGGCAGGCACAAAAACGAGCAAAAAATGTCCAAGAAGAAAAGCTACTGTCCTGATAAATACTCTGATAATATTACATGAATCTACTTGAACTGCAGTACCAAAAGTATGTGACTGTATATTCAGTACTATGGGGTATATATAGATTTAAATAAAAAACACACTATGCATTTTGCTACATCCATAAGATTACTTTGTATTTTAATACTGTGCTTGCTCTGCTGTGTAGATGGAAAAATAATTCTTACTGGCACCTTAACATTCCAGTTATACTCAGTTGTGACAGGCTACAAACCAGCTACATGCAGCTTCTATTTTATTCAAAATATTGCAACTGTATTTTAAAAGAAAAATAAATCGCCAACAGCTAATAACATGCTGTTACCAGACAAGAACATCCTCAAATGCTTGTTTATACAAGAAGGCCTAGAGATCATCCCCTCTCTCTACCTTCTCCTTATGACAACTTCTACCACAAAACGCTGCTGTTTAGCCAGCGCTGACAACTGCATTCAATATCTGCAGTCAATATTCAGCATCTGGGGAGACCTGCTGCAAAGCCTTTCTGAAACCCAGACACACTATAAAACATCCTTTCTTTCCTCAATTCTTTAATATGCATATTATGACCATCTGAGATGAAACAAAATTGGTAAGTGCTCTAGAGGTCTGTCCACCCTTCGTTTTAAAACCTCCCTTTCTCCGGGGATAGGCGGAAATGCAGGACAAATAGGCAAGCCACAGGATTTGTGTTCACGCTCTTTTGATGTCTGATCTTTGGTCTGTAGGACCTTG
>NW_008824547.1:2389153-2396274 GCF_000699105.1 Pygoscelis adeliae | reverse complement strand
CTCTCAGCAAGATTTTGACTGTAGTGCCCGCACGCACACAGCACAGGACGCCCAGCAGCTGCAGCACCTAAAACGCAGGATGTTCAGCCTGATGTGCCAACATTGCTCTCCCTATAGTGTACTCAGGTTATCAGCATAATGCCAAATTTTCCAAAATCTTGTATGGCATAAATACCTACAATAAATTGGGATTGTGATTAAAATAAAATAATCTGTAGCCCTACCACTATTTTTACTTTTCCTAAATTTCTGAATTGAGGAAAAGGAAATCTAAACTCCCAGCTGAAAATTACTTTATAGTTTCACTCTAGTGCCTGATATGAGGTTTGCCTTTGAAAGGGAAAAGAAAAAAAAGAGGGAGAAAACCCTTAACAAAAACTTCCCTCCTGCCAGCTATGAGTTCATAAATTCTGATACAAGGATTCAGGTGACTTGGCTTCAGTAATTCATGTATCTATCTCAGTCCTTGGCTGGTCAAAAAATAATAGGGCTTGCTTGTGAAACTTTGCCGATTAAGAAAATTCCAGCAGTACAAAATGCCATGGCACCTCCTCAGATCACGAGGTCAGACTTTCCCTCTGCTTTGACTTTAGCTACTCATAGAACACTATAACAAATTCATGACTATAATCTTGATCTTCTAGGTCTCTAACACCTTTATATGCTTGAACCAAGGCATCTCAAAGACCACTTGAAACTTTGAGACTATGGCCAACAGTTTTGCTACCGTGCCATAGTAAAATTTCCCACAATGAGGAAACATCTTGCCTGTACAGGAGTCAGACCTGTCTTAGGGGCCAATCTGAGACTGAGACACAGATTTCCACAAGAACTACGGCCATCACAAAAAACCTCTTCCATTTGTTTTTTTAAGTGCCAGTTGTATTTTCTTACCTTTGCCTTTCTCCTGTGCAATGACTGTGATGCAGCAATACCTCCAAAAAACATACTAGCACTTTTCATGGTCATGAAATGGGATGGAATGTGTGTCTGCCAGGACGTGACCCTCTCACATGCTTCCCAATATTGACAGCCACAGTTGCTAAATTCCATTTTAACCACCCCTAACATGCCCCCTCCCAATAATATGACGTTTTTGTTATATATATATATATATAGTCTTACACTTTTGAATTTCTTTAAAAAAAAACAAAACCACGAAAACCCCCAACAACATACCTAGTTACTCTAGTAGTAATAGCCATTGTACTCTACACACATTTTTCACATGAAGAAATGGAAAGAGCAAATATCACAGATGTTATTCAGCGTGCTTAATGCTCATTTCAGTGCTAACTGCCATGAAACCCACCTGTATAGCTGTGTGGGACAGCAGGACAATGATATCAAGATTAGTGAGGCATGGCACACCTTTGTTGGAGCAGGATGTGGCAGAAGGCACAGACCAGAAAAAAGTAGCGAGAAGATCTCAGTCTGATGTTCTCTTTCCTAGTCTTCATGCTAATAAGCAGTATCAAAATTAACACAGAAGTGATAATACTGAACAAGGTAGAAGCACAAATTAGCAACATGTTTAATCTCATTAACCACAGATAACAGTAGCTCCAAGAAAAACCCGTGCTGCCCCCCAGCTTTTCTCTCTATTTCTTGCATGTGTGACTACAGTCATGAAGATTAAATCACTCGAACTCCCAAGAAGGATTTGGCATCCTTCCCCAATACACAGAGGCTCTTTGGGGTGCATGCTGGATTTCATGCTGTAGGCACTTCCCATACATCTGTCTTTTCACTCTGCTCTGCACTCCAGCCCCACTTTTCAACAGTTAATACCTTAATGAACTTCCCCCAGCAACTGCAGCTATATTGTCCTCTACGGCCCCATCATTTGGTAGCAGAATTCAGAATTAAGATAGCGTCCTCTCATACCACTGCCCACACACCTAAACCCCCTTTTAGCTGACTTCCCTTCCCCTTCCACATGGATTTAAGATTGCCATCAATACATGCAAAGCTTGGCAATATGCCACCCCAGGCCAGTTCTTTCTCATATATTGCTGTTTTTCCTCTTCTTTCACATTTCCTTTCTCTACACCTACATTTGTGCTTTCTGTCACATAACTTACGAGGCCAAGCAGTGTCTCTCTCTTCTGTTGCACCATCTATCTCAAGTATTACTAAATCATCCAAACACAAGAACCCAGAAATAAACGAAGAACTCTCAAATCTTCATTCTCGCATTCCACAGGGCTCATCTACTTCTTTTAAGCATTACCTGAAGGGGAGACTTGCTAAATCCCAGATGTCCGTGGCACTGACAGCAACTGTGCCTCACGTCCCTCACAGAAGAGAGACTGAGATTTCACCCAGTTCTTGGGAATCTAACTGGAGTGACTCTGGCCAACATAACATCAAACACTCACTCCTGAAAGCTGTCACCTGTGGGAACTTGACTTGTCTTCAGAAATAAAACACAGCCCTAAAATCTTCAGCAAGGACATCTGTAAGATTTCTCTAGTGCTTCAAATCACTGCTATATATGTTTTCACGCTCACGTTTGTGCAAGCTCTGCTGTTGGCATTTTCAAGCAGAGATCTGTATCTATTTCTAAGTCACAACTCAGTAGATAGCTCAGTGGTTGATGGTTTAAAGGTCCATCAGGCATGAAGATCCCCGGAACTGCTTATTGTGTACAGCAAAGATATGACAGAGAATGGTGTGACTATGAATGGAAACAAAACCATGCAGCATTCAGCAGAGGCTAGAAATGCAAAGGAAGCCATTAAGAGAAAGAGGAAAGTAAATTGCTCTCCCAAGACTTCTTGTGCTTATTTTGTCTGAATACATATATTCTAAAGCCAAGTAAACTATTACATAGGAAAGGAAAGAGAAGAAATAAACCGGGGGAAGGGGGAATTCAACAGATGGAGTCAACATAAGCAAGTGACAGTGCAGTAAAACTGTTATTTATGTTGCAATTCCCATTGATTAATTTTGCTCTGTGCACTAGCTTAGCCACCCAGGGTTACAGTTCTGCTTCACCAGAACGGCATCAGAATCCAGCAATCAAAAACATTACTTTTCTCCCGAGCCCCAGAGCACACTCCTAGAGCAGCTAATGTATTACAGCACTCACTACTTGATTAAGTGCTCTTTAATATCCAGAACACTGGAAAACACACTTTCTAGAACACAACCGGGAGCTGCCAATTCATATACAGCCTAGCAGTCCTTCCCAGTTCCTTTCAGAAACCTTCAAGAAACACCACGCAAGCTGCCTTTAAGGAAGATCCCCTCATCACATAAATGCCCCATCCTTCTAATCTAAAACCATCCTGAGCCACAGCTCCCCTTCTTCATCCAAACCTCTTCAGTTATTTGCCCAGCCCATCCAGACTCCCACCCTGCCTGGTCGAGCACCAAACCTCTGGAGGCTCTCCTTCAACAGCCGAGAACTTCTGCTAGTCCCCGATGAGTCATTGTTCCCAGCTACTCTGTGCAACCAGACTTTATTTCCCCTAAGCTCCAGAGGGCATGGAACATCTTTCCATTTTGCTGGAACATCTTTCCATTTTGCTGCCCACTTGATTTCAGTTTTTAGCCACCTAGCCTCCCTCTAAATATTTTCCCTATACCAGGGAAAATAGGCTGTGGAGTGAGAGGTGGAGCAGAGGGCTCCCTCCCCAACACCCATGTTTCATTACTTTGACAGATGTTAGGAAGAACTGCTTCACATTCCCTGCAACCAGATGACAGAAAGCAGTCAGACACCACAAAGGTAGAACAGAGCAGCTTAAATGGAAGGGTGGGTTTTTTTTGCCAAAATCAAGAGCATTTCCTTCACATTCCTGAACAGATTTCCTCTCCGCTCCTGCGTTGTGTTGTGTTGGCTGCCTCATGACTACACATGCAAAAGGAAGAGGAGGAGGATCCCAAGAATATTTGGAAGTCTAATGTTTTGATGTCTCAGCTAAAGCGGCACCACGCTGAGGACTGCACAGGGGTCAGAAAAATAAGATGTATCAAAAGCACTGCTGAACAAAAATCATTCCAGAAATTTCAATCCTCTTCATCTTTCCAAGCTGAAATATACATCCATTTCGCTCCTGTAAGATGCTGTCCTTTTCCCCCCTCTCCCTGCAGCAGTATCTGCTTGTCGTACACTGCAACATTGGCTCATTTCCACAAGTCAGTGTGCCTGAAGAAGTCTGGGCTTGAGGAAGGGGGAGGAGGGAGTGAGAAAGCTGGGGCAATGGAGAAAAGGGACTCGAAGATCTTTCTGGCCTAAAGTCACCTGCCTGATTCCAACTAACATTAGTAGTGTGGAAGCAGCTGCCCCACGAAAGCGTTAATGACTTCTGAGGTGATGATTTCACAGAAGCAATGTGCCATCCAGTATCATTCTCCTAGATGTAACACATCAGGGAATCAAGAAAACATAACCTGCACTAAAGCCATGTTAACAGAGAAACAGATTGTCTGAGCTGTGCAGCTGCTGGTCTCTCAACAGAGCTGATTCAACACTTCACAGCAGGCAGTGGCAAGGGGAGAAGGCACTCAGCCATGATGCTCTTCCCATCAGTCGGGAAGACAGATTCCCAAGTGGAGACAGGAAGGGTAAGGGAAATTTGCAGATTTTGAACATCATGCAGCACTCCGTAAGACCTGGATGATACCTGCTTAATATGCAGGATTTTGTCCAAGACCTGTCAGGTGGTGGTAATTTCAACTTTCATGGGTTAATCCATCTCCTATCACCAAAAATTCTTGTGTATTTAGTTGTATATGGCCACATAACACTTTTCCAAGCAGTGGCCACTTTGAAAACCTTTAGAAACCATCTCTTGGTTGTCTTCACCATTTGATAATCATGTGTCAAGGAGGGGGTTATCTGTCCAAATTCACAGGCACACTTGCGACCCTCCTACCCCCCATTAGTTACTAATGGAAGTTATAAGGGCTGCTCACAACCAGCAAGAGACCAGCTCTGAAGAGCACGCCAGCATCCCTACCACCACAAGCTTCCTGACTCTCATTGCTCTGTTTTGGGTGAGGGAGGAGAATCCCTGAAGGTCCGGCGAAAGAACATCAAGACAGTGATATATCGTTCTCATCATACAACTATGCAGTACAAGCTCAACCAGGTCAAATGTGATCACTTTCAAAACAATTCTTAATACTAAATGATGATACCAACTACTGCAGAATCTGGAGACATTTTTCAAACCTTAATGCATTAAACCTTAAAGCTCCTGAAGTCTCAGTTTCTTCTTAGCAGTTGACTGTTCTAAACTAAGAAACTGTGATATTTTGAACATGGAGGGTGCTCTGCCAGAATTCATAATTATCCATCACTAGCTGTATCTCCAACCGCAAGATCAGAACTATTTTAGTCAAAACTAAAAGTTTCCACATGAAAATATACAACAGATTGGTAGAAAAGCATTGTTAGGTCCTGGAAAGAACTGCCATTCAAAACCTCCAAGAGACCCTGCATTTACATACCAGATAACCAACAGCTGATTTGCCTATTAAGTCTGGGTGCAGAAATCCACTTTCCTTGGAAGAAGGATTTCCTTGCAGAAATCCAGATCCTCGCTCCGCCTGAATTAGATCAGGGTCTTCCAATGAGTCCTTACAGCTCTTACAGAGGACTCTTTGCTTGTCTGCAGTGTGCCATGTCTCCCAGTTTCCACTACTGAAACACAAGTTAGCAAAGTAGGGACATAGCCCTGAATTTCTCAGATCTCAGCTGAGTGGGAACCACTGTCTATTTTGGGTTGGGCATGGCTATTCTCATTTCTCATGAGGAGTTTTTAAAGTTTCTGGCTGTTTCTAAATGTGAAAAATACAAATTTTTGTATTTGATAAAGTTTTCATGCAGTCAAAATACCATTTTCTGTCCAGTTAAGGGAGGTATTTCTAAAAACAATTATCACAAAAGAAAGGAAAAGGTGAGCCTTAGCAAGAAAACCTCCTCGGGATTACATGCACTCATTACATGCAGCGTGAGGGGGATTCAGAAGAGAGCCCGAGAAAACAAGACAAGACCCCCTAAGACAAGTTTCATGAACGCTGGCAGAACTGGAGAGCTGTACACCAGGACTCTCACATCTGGGGGATGCCGTGCAATAGCTGCACTTAGTTTCTAGAACATACACTGACATAGCAAGCACCACTGGAAAAATATTATTTCATTTCCCAAAGGACTGTTACATAAATACCTATGCCTGTTTTGCTCATTTATTCCTGTAAGCCTTAGGTGAAAAGACCACAAGAACTTGAGACTTGGAATATGAAAGTGAAGCCTTTTCATAACTCTGCAACATGCTTACCAAGGCAATTTCTAACAAAGGGTGTTCCAGCCTCTGTATCAGAAAGAAAAATTCTCTTGCCTTTTGAGAAAGATGGAATAAGGCTTGGCTGCAGAAACACGACTGAACTCTGGATGCTTACTCAAATGACTAAGCACATACTTCTTGTGACCCCAATTCTGGATACACCATAATAGCACCAAAAAAAAAAAAAGCAACCAACCTTATTGATAGGTTCAGTACAGCTAAAGAGAGACCCATGCTCACCCACAAGTTACAAGTCTGATGAAACATTATAAAGCATACAGCTTCAGATTTGAATAAAGCAATTATTTAGGGAGGCTAAACTAAGCAAAAACCAATCCAAGAATATGCATCAAATGAAGTGAGCAACAGAGCTCACCATCCTCCTTTACAGACACATCTGGAAAGTTGAAATGGTGACATTTAGCCACAGCCCATAATCCCACCTCTTGGTCTGCCCAAAAAAGGCCTGACTGAAACTTTTAAAGCTGCACAGCCTACATGTCTTTGGAAGCTTGTAAATAAATGCTACCCCCCTTTGAGCTCTGTTCCCCTTGACAACCCTGCAGGCCTTGGCCATGAATCCCCTGCTGTTTTGCAATAGAATCATTAAGGTTGGAAAAGATCTCTAAGATCATCGAGTCCAACCGTCAACCCAACAACACCATGCCCACTAAACCATGTCCCTAAGCGCCTCATCTACCCGTCTTTTAAATACTTCCAGGGATGGTGACTCAACCACTTCCCTGGGCAGCCTGTTCCAATATTTAACCACTCTTTCAGTAAAGACATTTTTCCTCATGTCCAATCTACACCTCCCCTGGC
>NW_008824547.1:2374978-2388652 GCF_000699105.1 Pygoscelis adeliae | reverse complement strand
TTGGCCTTCTTGGCCGCCTGGGCACACTGCCGGCTCATGTTCAGCCGGCTGTCGACCAACACCCCCAGGTCCTTTTCCGCCAGGCAGCTTTCCAGCCACTCTTCCCCAAGCCTGTAGCGCTGCATGGGGTTGTTGTGGCCCAAGTGCAGGACCCGGCACTTGGCCTTGTTGAAGCTCATACAGTTGGCCTCGGCCCATCGATCCAGCCTGTCCAGGTCCCTCTGCAGAGCCTTCCTACCCTCGAGCAGATCAACACTCCCGCCCAACTTGGTGTCGTCTGCAAACTTACTGAGGACGCACTCGATGCCCTCGTCCAGATCATTGATAAAGATATTGAACAAGACCGGCCCCAAAACTGAGCCCTGGGGAACACCGCTCGTGACCGGCCGCCAACTGGATTTATCTCCATTCACCACAACTCTCTGGGACCGGCCGTCCAGCCAGTTTTTTACCCAGCGCAGAGTACACCTGTCTAAGCTGTGAACTGCCAATACATGCAATACATGCAAAAGCTTTGTTCTCTCGTAGATACAGCCACCCAGTTGTCTTACATACCCTGCAAAAGGTACAAAAACCAACAAATATCTGGCAGAAGCCAAAGAGAGAAGGATATTTAAATCCCAGGATCCAGCAGTGCTCTCTGGCACTTCAAAGACAAACTTTAAAGGTTCCATTCTGCAAAGATACTGTAAAAGATTACAGATTTATAGATTATAAATACTCTATAGTGTTGTAGATTCTTGCGGTACTCCTCAGTCCAGATTTCATCTAGGCCACATTTGTTAACATCATCTCCTTTGACTACGCAAACCTTCCAAAAAACATTTGTTGTTGCCTGTCCCAAAATTCAGGACACCCAGTCAATAGTCACATTCCTCTTCCTATCTTTGCTGATCTCCATGTTGTTAGCCTGCAAATATTGTTGCCATAGATTTCCTTATTATCAATAATCTATTGTGTTCAGTGTGTGTTTATTATTTATTGTACCTTTAGCTCAGACATCCTGTCTCCAAGTTTTTATTATTTGGGTGAAGTTAGCATAGAGGCTTACTGTGGTAGTCCTACCAATTTAACACATGAAAGACAGGAGACATCCCATGCGCAATCCCATGTCTTCCCTCCCTCTCTCCTAGCCCGTGTGGAGCCTCCCATCTCTCCTGCAATACCTTAATATGGACCCTTTTCACAGCTCAGAACACACAGGGCTACAGGTTTAAAAACTCCAAGCGATGTTTGGATTTTTCAGATACATTAGCATTCTTTTACATAGCTAAGCTGTCAAAGTCATGCCACTAAAAATTAAAAGGGAGAAAACAGCCTATATAGCTTATTTTCCCACCAGGACCATTTGCAGTGTTTGTTTTAACTGCTACACACACCTAGAAGCGCCTATAAAAGAAACTGCGTGGCAGTTCAAAAACCTGAAGTTCTGATCCAGTCTAGGCAAATGAGGTAACCTTTGTAAAACAAAGAAAAAGAAATGAAAGCTGAATCCTCCTCTTTGCAGATTCCTGACCAAAAAAAAAAAAAAAAAGCAGCAAAGCAGTAAAGCAGGCAAGGCCCAGGTTGCAGTTTTCACTGAAAAGGCTTCAGTGAAAGAGAGGAAGAATAGTGACGCTTTATTGGAAGTGATTGATAGTATAAGTAAAAATAACCCTACCAGCAGCTGAATTTCTGAAAAGTGTTTATTGAAAGCTGTTGTGCGATACAGTCTTTACATGTTGCGTGGACTGCAAGTTTTCTGCAGTTCATGGCCCTGGAAAGTGCCTGTAAGATTACACCATGGATTTTTCTGACAGAATAATTTACATACACATGTTGCCTATATGAACTGCTATGGCATGGTTAAGAGGCCATGCTCTTGCCATTAAGAGACTGGACTCAGGAATCTCAGATCCTTTTTAAGTCACAGGCTTTTCTGGGGACAAAAACTGTCTCTGGATGTCAATTTCCTCATGTTTTAATGCAACAGGGTGCTTTGGGCACAGATTGTTTGAGAATCTCCAACACAGAGATGACAGAGGCTGTAATAAATCCTGATTCTATAAATTCTGTGCATACAACATAACTTGGCAATTTCATCATTCTGATGTTTCTCTAAATTGTTTTCTCTGAACCATTTAATACTCCCTCAATAAATACATAATAAAAAAAATGTTGCAGATGAAAAAAGAACCATTAGTCTATCTTGTTCTTGATATCAACAGGTCTCTGTGATAATTAACAAAAACAAAATACAGATTTCATAATATGATTAAAATTGCCCTTTTAGACCTTCTAACATTAAGTGAATTCCAGGATTAAGGTGCTTGAGTAACCTGAATATTGCTCCCTTTGTATGTATGTATTAAACACAGTATTATTATACACTATTCCTCTTCAACTTCATCCTTACAACAGTCAGAGTACAACCTGAACATGATCAGGATGCAAGTCAGGATAGCGGAGTGACAGGAACTGCTATCTGTAGCCTCTCCCACCTCCTCTTCATTTTACATAGAAACTGGAAAGTGTAAAATAAGAAAGAAGGGTCTTGAGGTTACCACAGCTGAATGCTACTCTCAGAAATCTGGATTCTACTCTTGTCCCTTTCTGATGCCTTACGCAATGCTCAGGAAGTCAACTGAGCCAAACAGGTAGTCGCTAATTGTCTATACCTCATTTCTTCGAAGCCTGAACTGCAGCCTCATTTGCAAAAGTCCTGAGGACTCCCAGCTGTAACAGAGCTTGGATCTAAAAAGCTTGGCTTGAGTTAAAGTGCAGTCTGCTACTCAGTACACTGAGGAGGAGTGGGGGGGGTCCAAAAAACAAACCACCCTCATCTGAGACATTTCAAATGGAGCTCCCAAAACGCAGTGGATACTTTTACTCTTAGAAGTCTACCCTATTCCTCTGCTCCCCATATGTGAAGTAGGGACAATACAAACTTATCTTAAAGTAATGTTGTGAAAATAACAGTGATCCAGCCATCACAGTGAAAACACCATAAAGCACAACCAGGAGGAAATGAAAAAAAATCTGTTTTCAGAGTGGGTCTAAAATAACCTGAAGTAAAGAAGCCTTGTCCATGTGATGAACAACGACAATGAAACCAGCTATCAAAACCAATCATTTAACAATCTAATAATTTTGTCTATGCACTGAAAAAGGCTGAAGTGTGATGGAAAACACAGAGTGCAAGATAGTCAAAGTATATACGCAGCATGGATCCTGACATTTACTACATCTGAATGCTCAGTTTCCCAACCCAAAACTGCTACTTTAGGAAGGAGTTCTGTGTATGTGAGAGAGATTGTCTAGTTTTTGTGGTGTTTTGGGGTTGGGTTTTTTTTTTAGCAACAGCAAAACAATCCTGAAAATAACAAATCCCCTTATGCATCTTCATACTGATATCCCTCATGATTTACCTGCAGAGTTAAAGCTCACATATCTACTGCATAGACAGTATGATAGATATGATACACATATCATATGCATAGACATATGCATATCTGTGCATATCCACAGAATACAACAACTGTGGATAAACAAGAGGGTGTAAAACATTTTATACCAATGAGTTTTACAGCTACTTGGTGGCTAGAGAGAAACCAGGAAACTAGGAGAGTCTGGGATGCAGTCCTGCCTGGAGGGGTGAGCAGTATGCTAGGCAGCTTTCTTTTTATTTTCTGAAAAAAAACCCCAACAAAAAAACCCCAAAAAACCCCAACCCTCCTGCTGGTCCCATCTGCGCCTCTGACCCCTTGCCTTAATCCCATCATCCTCTCCTACCAAGCCTCATCACCCAACAAGGTCTTTTCCCACCCCTTGAAACTAAGGCCAGTGCCCTTACTCGGTCAGCTCTTCCTTCGTTCCTGTGGTCTGTTTCTCTACCTCCAAATCCCAGACTCCAGCTATTTTTCTTCCCCCTCCCCATTCTCCTCCACCCCCTGTCTCTACCCCTCTGTCGGGGCTCCTCATCCAAACTCAGCCTTGACCCTCTGCTCCCCATCCATCATCTTATTGCTCCTGTCTCTGCATCCTGGCTGCTCCTTCAGCAGTGCCACCTCAGCAGATCTCATTCTCTACCACCTCCAGGCCCCAGTTTCTCTGCTCCCCATTCTCTCTGCTGGTACCCAACAGATCTCTGTTCCTCTGTGCTTTTGGGGACAGTGGGAGAGTCAAAGGCCGGAATAGAGATTGCTTCTCTTAGTACTTGTGTCCAGAGCTGGGACAGATTTCAGGAGGACAGGAATTCAATCCCTAGAAAATACCTGCTCCACTGTAGTCTGCGACACACCCAGCACAAATGCACCATTGGGAAAGTCAACTGTTCAAATTGAACACAGCTCTACTGACCATTAAAGATTTAGAATTTGGCTGAACTTGGGATCACTTTAAGGGTGACAGGGCAAGACACTCCTAGAACAAAATTCACCCCTCAATAAATTTCAAATCCAAGTAACAGGCAAATCACTAGAAACTTAATTTGTATTTATGTAGACAAAACCATTTTTTCCCTCTAGTCTTATTACTGGAAGTGGTTGAAAAATTTCTGCCAAAACAACTCTTGCAAAACTATTTCTGTTCAGCACAGGAAATACCATCCTTCAAGTCTGCCAGAATATTAAGATGAGAGAGGCCATGTAGATCAAGGCAATCCCACCAGGAAGCTAAGCTATGAGCCCTGCCTACAGGCAGGTGGTTTTGTCTAGCCCAATTCTGCATCCTTCCAGAGGCACAGTAGAGTTCCTCAGTAAGAGCACTCATAGCATTGACCTCACAATATCATCATTTTTCCTGACGTCTTTTTTTTTTCTTTTTACATGAGATTTATCACATTAGTCACAGTCCTGATGTCTCCACCAAGATAAACTGCTCTCTTAACAGATATTTTGCCTGATCAAGGACAATGACTTTGGCAGTTATTTTTGTTTCTTTCCACAATTAACTCTGATACTACCCGAGAAGCTAATTACATCAGAAAAATTATCAGTATTTTACCTGAGATTCCTTTTCCTGATGCTGTCTTCAAACCGTATATATTCAGCTTTCATCATTGCTCACCCTTGCAAACACCCATTATCCAGAACAATCTACTCTTGGAACAAATCAGATAGTTGATGCTTCCCTGTCTTTGATAGGCGGTATCTGTCACTTGATGGTGAAATTTGCAGGGTGCAGACAGTAGTTCCGTCCACACATTAAGTAGTTCCAACACCAATCAGATGAATCCTGATGCGTCAAATGTAACTGAGGGTCTCTAAGTGCAGCTGCACAGAAAGTTCTTTAACTTTTTAAATGCTACCGTGCTGTCATTAATTAATCCCCAAAAGGAATAAACTTGTACTCAAGTATCCATCTGCATCATTCTCAATATCTTACTTCTACCTATTTCTCCCATATTCTGGAGAGCTATGTCTTCCACTTTGTTTTGATTTTGTAACATCATATTGATTACTTTACTCTGTTATTATTCTGTACCTTTTACTTCTGCTTGAAAATCATTTACAAAAACAGAGGAATCAATGACTTAACACAACCCTCAGCATCTTTTACTGTAACTTCTTCATTTGCTTTGCTCAAATTCAGCCTCATTTTTCTAGGAAGACTGGGTATAGTAAAGAACCAAAGACTTGAATAAAACACTTTCTAACTTTATTAATGCCTGCTCAATCCAATAATCAAAACTAGGAGTTATCTTTATCTCACTGTTATATTACACAAAATTGTGCCACTACATTGCTTTTAAAAAGAATATGTAATTTTCTACCACTCTGATTTTGGTTTATTTTCATTAAGATCAATAATTCTTAGACCCATTTATCCGATTGCTCTTCTCTTTCAGCAACAGTCATTATCTCTCTGTCTTTCAATTCCAGTATACTTATTAGTTGTTTTTATTTTCCTCAGTTCTACTGGGCAACACTAGATCATTCGCATGCCTTATTTCTTTGTCGTACAAAGTCCATGGATAAGTAATTTGCTGCCTCCTATTCTCCCATTTCAAACTAACAATAAAATGAGTGAAGTTAGAAGATACTTATTTCATGCTTCCTTACTTTTGGGGCAATTAACAACAAATTACATTTTAAGAATAGAAGAGAATTTTAAATAAACGTAGTCAAGCTAAAGAAGTCTGACAGTATTTGGCCAATTCTGTGCTAGGCTTTTTATAATACTTATGTCTCTTGCTCCAGCAGAGACACCCCAATTCAACAGCAACGGCAAGAAAGGGGAAGCAGGCTGACGTACAATGCATAGAAGCAGCTCTTGGAGCAGCCAAGCTTCCTGGAAGGCAGTGCTAACAGTTGGCTCATGTTTTCAGTCAGCTAGCTACAGACACTATATAAATCGTTACTGCTAGCACAGAATGAGATGCTGTAACTTCAGGTTACCGGAGACTACAGTCTTTGATACCTGTATTCAATTTCAGGTTACAGCCCTCACGCTAAGAGCTTGAGTTGGGCACACCCTTATCATCTGTGGGGACATCATCCCATATCACCCTTATCAACTTACCTGCTCTCACCCTTGTACCTGGGTCACCTCACCAGAGAAGCCATTTGCGAGATGCCATCCTGGAAGACTTACCTGACTACATACTACAGAAAACTCCGATTAATGGACAGCATGTGCATTGGGAGAACAGATAACACACATCCCAGAATACTCCCTTGCTCTTGTGTAATCAAAGCCCGTCCTTTACAGGGAGTCATTCTGGGGCAGCGATTGTGCTCTTTACCCCAGAACAGCTCTGTAGGTAGGCAGCCATGCTGCGCAGTACAACACACAGACTTGTAATACAGCCTAGCAGGAAGCGGGCACAGGGGACACTTCCCCAGTGCTCTCCAAGCCCTTTAAAATTGCATGTAAAAGGAACAACTGCATGTAAAAAGTACTTTGGCCAAACAGTAGAAGTCCTGGGTAAACATGCCTCATAGCTCCTCCAAGTCTCCGATAGGAGCACTTAAATCAAACAAAATAACTAGGTAAACTTTGGTATATTCTGCTGAGTAAAATCCTCATATATCCAAATTTTTCTCCTCACACATCCAAATTTTTCTCCTCACGCATTTGGCAGATTTTAAGATATAAATTATAATCCTGTGTGGATAGACAGGAAAATGTAAATGTTGAAATTGGAACACAGACCTCATGGGCCCGGTGTTAAATCACAGAAACTTGGGTTACTGTAGGGTCATCAGAAGCACAAATGCAGTACAGTTATGTCGAACTGCAGAAGTAGCATGCCTTCTATTTTGGGACTACTTTTTCCTATATCCTTGATTTATATTATGCATGGAAGCCTGAGTATTTCCTGAAAATGGCAATGCTTACTGAATTCTATTTTCACAGTCAGTGAGAAAACAAGTATAAGACTAAAACTGAATTCCTAATTCAAGCCAAACTCCAACAGACTTTTCAGGAAAAAGGCAGAAAGGAATCTAACATTTTTGTTTTAGTTACTCATCCTACAAGTTTGATTTTGTTGTATATTTGTGGTTGCTAACAAGCCTCTAGTGGGCTACAGTTCCCAGTAATTAATGTTTATTTGTTCCCCTTTTTCTAAATAATATAAATTTTGGCTCTCATCTTCTCACACAAAGATATATACAAACATGCAAAAAGGGCAAAACAATGTATTTTATTTTGAGCTAATGAGCTCTATGATTTCAGAAAACAGGAAACATGCAAATAATATACCAGAGCTTACATTTCTATACAACTAGTAAAAAAAAAAATTAGGAATTGTTAAAAACTAACTAATCAGGGAGAATATCAACTGTAAAGAAAAAGCAGAGTAGAGAGATAATACACTTCTACCTGGCCTCAGAAAAAGTTCAAATGCAAATACTCATTTTATTTTTAAAGCAATTTTACTTTTTTCTTCTTCAATGTATGCCTTATTAAATGGAAAGTTAGATACCGAAAACTCCAAATTTAGTAGTTTGGAAAAAGATTAACAGCAAATTTAATCATACTTCGGAAGTACAGTTTCTATTTATTGAATGCTAAATGGATCTGAGAGAAGGAAAAGGGAAAAATTGTGAAGAGTGACGTCTCACAGATTACTTTCCCCTCATATAATTTTTAATAATACAATGGAAGTTTTGGGGTGGAACGAAAAATTGACATTTACTGACATTTAGCAGTTAAAATGTAATCCTTCCAGAGAATGAATAGAAGAAAAAGGTGGGGGTGGAAGAGAAGGGAATCAACTTCTGCCCTGATTACACAGAAGAAAAAAGTTAAAAAGCGTGGAATAAACTGACTGAAAGCACAAAGCCACGAGTATTTGCAGATGAAGTTCTCCCAAGCATGGAGGAGGATGTCAGAAGTCCCAGGAATACTGATTTTGGGCTCCGTAGAAATATTCCCTGCAAACAAGCAGTCAGCTACAAACCATTAATGGTAATCAGTCATACTGAACTGGAAAAGAGATCATGGCTCCTGATGTCTCAGTGGCAGTAATTGGTGACCAATACACACTAACACACAGCTCAAAATCTGCATAGGATTCTATTTATTTATTTAGGAAAATGCTTTATAAATTTAATTAACCCATTTTAAAAAAGCAAATAGAAAAGAAGAAAATCCCCACAAGTTTTGTAGCAGGGACACCAATCACTCTACGTAGATGCAACCTGAAATGCAAAACATCAGCCAAGATGTCTGTATGATCATGCAACAAAACGTGCATAGGAGTCTAAAGACTGACCACAGTTCAAAGGTATAAGGTATTTAGATTAATAACTTGCAGATTTATATTAAATGTGGTATGGAAGTGTAAGTTATCTTGATTAAAGTTAATTTATTTTTAATTAAAGTTTAAGTATTATTTGAAGGCTTGAACAGACAGCTTAAGACAACTCAATGCAGCCTGATTTCTCAGTAGGGTCACCACATTAGAAAGTCATTCCTCCTTTGAATCGTTTCAAGTTAAGTAGTTGAAATTGAGGGAGCATTACTCTGGTGAACTCATTAAAAAGCCTGATGTACTAGGGAGCTTTGAAAGATACTGTCCTTCAGAGAAGGTGAGAAACCTTTGGGTAATAAGAAGCAATCATAAAACAGAACCTTGATTCACATTAATAATATATTAACAGTGCTTATCCTAACCAAAGAGAATAAGCATTTAATGCTCTTGTACACATAAAGTAGGGAGTAATGATATGCAGTTGTCTACTGGTAATCCCCTACGCAGCAGGAAACCAAGTGAAGATGGAAAACATTAGTGTTATTCATTTTTAATATAAAACAGTGCAATGTTCCTCAGTGATGTAGGTGGTGTGTTGTGCACATGAGAAGTTGGTGACTAGCAGTGATATTAACAATACCTTCCCCTACCAAGTCATCCCTATTTTTAACTTGCTCAAATGCAGGTCAGTAGATCAATTTTAAAAGACAGAAATGACCATTTTGGTCTGCCGAGTCAGAGCATCCTCAAGAAACAGAAATGAAGAAATCATGTCTGGAATACACATGACTTGCATTAGAAAATGGTTGTTCAGCACACAATACAAAGTCATAGCGCACTGAATGGGCTCAGATGTTAGAGTTTAGAAGGTTTACATAAACAGAGAACACCAATCTCCTCACAACCTTTGATGCTTGGGATAGATGGGAAAGATGACATGTGAGAAACACCACGTTCAGCAGTGTCATGGATACTTTCCCATCCTATCCTTAAGAGGACTGCCACAGCCCTTTCTCACACTGACTCTACCCAGGTTCCAAGCTCAAACCATTCTCCTTCTCCAAAACTGCCCTCCCGTGAAACAACATCCTCCTTTGCTGGTAGGATGCAGGCAAACTCCTGCTCTAGTTTTTAAATCAAACAGTCCTACACAGTTATTAGCTCATATTGCCAAAAATCAAGACTGTCACAGACACCAAGAACCAGTTTGGGGTATTTTGATTTAACAAAATTATTGCTGTGTTGGATGTTTTATTGAACCAACGCTTTTGAGAACTTTCTCCGTATTTCCCCTACGAGACTTGGCTTTTGCACACAAACACACAACATTGCAGTCATTCACCCTCCCTCACACCTCCACAACAGTGATTCAGACAACAGAGAGGTGGGAAAGACTCAGAATTAATTGCTCTTGTATAAAGTCTTTTATCAATAATGTACATTGCTGTTTTCTCCTCCTCCCTACTGCAGTAAGAAGTTAGTTTTTGTAGATCTTGAGTGTCATATCCCATTTTTCAACAGTAACAGGCATATAGCCCCAGCCCAAGTCAAGGCAGTCACACTCACCTGCCAAAACAGAGGCGTGCCTGGCAATCAGGGTTTGTGAAATGCAACTGAAACTAACTCACTCTCACACTCCCTCCGCCCTCAAGAGGGCTTTAATCACAGCATCTCAGCAACAGGAAAAAAAGCTATTACAGAGCTGAGAGACTGGAGGAAAATTCCACTTGATACCAATCCACCAGAACTGAGACCATTTCTAAATTGATTGACCTTTCCTCATCCACCACTCTCACTTTGTCAGTCTGCTTCCCTGTATTGTGGTGCCAGAAATCCTGGGGGATGCTACTTTTTAGGTTTCCAAACATAAAGAAAATCAACTGAAAAACCACCCAACTAAATCTGATAAACCTGGCAAAACACCTAATTCCAGTAGACAAGACACAGCCTTCCAGAGATTTTGCGCTTTGTAAGAATGACTTGTGTACCACGAACTCCAATGCAGAGCCAGATACTTGTTAAGAATGTGACAGAAATAAACAGTAAGAATACAACCAGCTATCAAAAGCGAGTTGAGATTCTATTCTAAGTTGCAGATACAAAGCTTAGTCTTTAGAAGTCATTAACAGGCATCCAAAAATTGAATTAAAACCATATCTGCATTTGGGGACATGATTTCATCATGTATTTGAGCCAGATTAAAGCATTAACTTCCCATTTCTCTAAAGTTTCAGCTTCTGGTTTTAACTGTCTTCAGCAGTTGTTTTCTACCGTAATTTCTATTAAAGGTGAAAATAAGCAGCAGAATGTGCCTGAAAAGAAGTCTCAACAACATTACACTGTTTGCATTTCCATGGGCCAAGTATGGTAAAAGTGCTTTCCTGCCCTGCCCTTCATAGGAGGAAAAAGAAAAGGGTATAAATATGAATAGCCATTGTGAAAAATCTATTTCACTTTATGCTTACACCCTAGTTTAGACAAGAACAACTTGCCCAGGAAGACACACCCTTACATGAAACTATTACACAAGTGATGGACGTTACCCAGCGCTACAGCCGTCTGCAAAGCTGAGACCAAAGCTCCACCTCCTTCTCCTTGCACAGGAGGAGATTTTGCACCTGCAGCAGCAATACACTTAACACAAGAAAAGAAGTAAGATGCCTTCTGAAGCTCAAAGTTTCATTACTTATCCTGACAGGTTTGTAATTATAAGTTGTAACAACAGGATCTAGAAGACCACAGCCAAATTTGTACAGTATATTGAAACTACAGGGTTTTTCTTCACATTTGCAATACTCAGAGAAGCGCTGTTTTCTCTCAAGATCTTCACAGCATCACTACCACTCAGCTCCTGAGGCAATGAATTTCACAGGTTAACTGTGTATTAGAAAATACTTTTAAACAATACAATTTTCCAAGGTCAACAGGAGCGAGGCTTAGTTCCCACCCTAAGGGGATGGGTGCCGCAGAAAACCCATCCAAGCGGGTTTAATTGGAGCAGGTTTCACATTACTGGGCAAGGTAAAAGGACTGATCATTTTTCATGTTATCATTCATAAGCAGACATTGAACATGAGTCAAAAAGAATAGTCCTCTACTCTCCTTTATCACAAACTTACTGCTACAGGTTTTGCATGTATGCAAGTGCTATTTTGTTCACAGAAAAACTCTTTAAAAAGCAGACAACAGAGGAGCACCCTTCAGAACAGAGGGCTTGAAAGAACAGGAAGCTTCTAAGCATCAAGGAACCATCAAGCCTCGTCACCCTCCCAAGTGTCAAATTTTGACTGCAAATTGATTGGAAAGGGAAGAGTAGAACAAAATGGAAGGCTTTTACTCTTCACAAAGACAATGGAGACGTTGTACTGTAGTGTGGCTGCAGCAAGGGCCTCTACCGTGGCGAGGCAGCTGAGCCAGAAAATGCAGCCCCCTCCCCTCCCTACCTTCGAGCACTGACATCTTTGGTGTTAACAACTCCGTTGCTGTGGAAACCAGACTGCTTTTGACAAAGCCACATTGACTAAAAGCAACATGTGGGAAAATGGAATAAGGCCCTGAGAGAAATTAATCGTTTACAAGAAAAATAAACACATTTTTGGTTAAAAGCAAAGCAAGTAAAGGATAGTATTTCTCATCATTAGCACTACAGGCGAGGAGAACGCTGGTAGCTATGGCAGTACCAAACGCCAGGCCTTGTGGCACTGCAAATGGGGTTTTAAGGACTCTTCATCCCTGAAAGATATGGTAGATTTGACACTAAGGAGTACACAGGAGTCCCACGCAGAACACAGGTGTGCAAGGCGGCTGCTCCCTATCCAGTTTTTAACTGGCCTCCTTTGGAAACAAAAACCAAAACCAAACCCACCCCACAGTATAATAGAAACCAACTGCAGTTACAAATCACTACTCAAGTGCTTTCATAAGGGCTTACAGCTGATTCACACCTAGGCAAACTACTCGCCCCAGCCAAAATTTCACCACACAAGAAAGTTCAGTGGATGAAGAGCATGAGTCACTCCATACCCTACCGTTTCCAAACAGTTTATATATTTTAGAAGTGCCATCCAAAAAAACAAACAAAAAAAAGTTTTTCTGAGCTCTCCCCTTACAACAGGCTTAGTGAATCTGTCCTCAGCCCTAGCTGACTCAGATCCTAGGAGCTGCCTTAGGGCCTGTTACTTGGAATGCCAGTGTACTTAAGAGAGGATTCAAGAGAAGAAAAAAAAAAAGTCCTGGGAAAAAGCCCATGGAGAAGAGCCAGAGTTTGAACTGGCAAGACGTAAGATCTGTGAACAGTGCAACTTTAGTAAGATTGGCTCCTTAGCCAGAACATCTGAAATTACTCGTAAAAGATGGCACATTCAGGGTGGTTTGTTTTGGTTTTTTTAAAGTAAGTTCAGCAAGCAAACTTTTCTGGAGGAAAAATTAATTTTACACAAATTTAGTATTTGCTTTTTCTCTTAAAACAGGCCATGAAAGCTTCAGTGCAAAATGCCATATATTACAAAGATTCAGGAACTAGGGGGGCCACATGTGATTTACAGGCTGAGCAAGAATTCTCTCCCCCTTCACTGCTGAGGTGTTAAAATTCTGGAGCGTTATAGCTTAATCTCAATTACGGAGCTTTGAATCATCTTAAGTACTTAGGAAGCCTGTGTAAAATACCACAATCCACGCAGTTTATACACTCTAATCCAGGCAGACCGCACTACTAGCTTTCACTGGTGATGACGGAAAGAAGTTATCACGGTTTTCCAGTTAAGTAAACAGGTCATCTACTCTCCACCTCCAAGACTGGCCACATCCCTTTCCATGAATGTTGCCATGTCTTCTTACAGTATAAGAGCCACAACGTAAACAGTTCAAACAA
Organism: Pygoscelis adeliae; assembly: GCF_000699105.1. Classification (NCBI taxonomy): domain Eukaryota; kingdom Metazoa; phylum Chordata; class Aves; order Sphenisciformes; family Spheniscidae; genus Pygoscelis; species Pygoscelis adeliae. The sequence goes on along the minus strand of NW_008824547.1, from coordinate 2,375,102 downwards.
CTCCACCGTACCCAAAGAAATGAGGATAGCTATGCAGACAGTTATACTGTGCTGAGAGAGCTGGCGGAGGAGCTAGCCAAGCCGCTCTCCATCATCTATCAGCAGTCCTGGTTAACGGGGGAGG
>NW_008824547.1:2365410-2374198 GCF_000699105.1 Pygoscelis adeliae | reverse complement strand
GACAGCCAGCTGAACATGAGCCGGCAGTGTGCCCAGGCGGCTAAGAAGGCCAACGGCATCCTGGCCTGTATCAGAAATAGTGTGGCCAGCAGGAGCAGGGAAGTGATAGTGCCCCTGTACTCAGCACTGGTGCGGCCGCACCTCGAATACTGTGTTCAGTTTTGGGCCCCTCACTACAAGAAGGATGTTGAGATGTTGGAACGTGTCCAGAGAAGGGCAACGAGGCTGGTGAGGGGTCTGGAGAACAAGCCTTATGAGGAGCGGCTGAGGGGGCTGGGGTTGTTTAGCCTGGAGAAAAGGAGGCTGAGGGGAGACCTCATCGTGCTCTAGAACTACCTGAAAGGAGGTTGTAGCGAGGTGGGTGTCGGTCTCTTCTCCCAAGTAACTGGCGAAAGGACGAGAGGAAATGGCCTCAAGTTGCGCCAGGGGAGGTTTAGATTGGATGTGAGGAAAAATTTCTTTACTGAAAGAGTAGTTAAACATTGGAACAGGCTGCCCAGGGAAGTGGTTGAGTCGCCATCCCTGGAAGTATTTAAAAGACGGGTAGATGAGGCGCTTAGGGACATGGTTTAGTGGGCATGGTGGTGTTGGGTTGATGGTTGGACTTGATGATCTTGGAGGTCTCTTCCAACCTTAATGATTCTATGATTCTATTAGAATATTACACACGATCCTGAAGTCTGGCGTTCTAAAGACATATTTAACATGGAAAAATTCCATAACAAGGAAACATATGCACATCATGTGAGAAATGGGAACTTTTTCAGGGTCAAGTAAATAGTAACTGCAAAAACATTTAGGGATGCAAAACGTTGCATATGATTATGTAAATCAATCAATGATTGTATCTTTTTTTAAAAAAAATCACTGTATACAGTTTGTATACAGTTAAGAGATTAACAGACAACAGCCTTTATATGGAAGAGATTCGTCTATTAACTTTCTCAAATTCAGATTGGGTCTTGCTCCCAATGACAGCGACATCTTCCTTCTCTATGTTTCCCATGAATTTATGACAGCATGAAGATAATCTCTTTTTTGTGTTGAGACTTAACTGGCAGCAAGCTATCATAAGAAGTCATTTATTCTCAGACCAGGCTGCTCTTACACAGGGTGCTACCACAGAGAGAAAAATATACTAAGGAAAAAAAGATGCATGTGAGCCATGACATTTGGGTGTGGCCTTGATTCTTCCCAAATTATAGAAGATGTTATCAGGTTTTTCCAGTCTGGGCATTTCTCTAGATGGTATTACCATAAGTAAATGAGGCTGACGTACACTTGTCTTGTAAATGAACTTTACAATTCTTGCTTATTGTTCCCGTGCACTAAAGCTGATTTGCAAAATCCAGTTATCTGTAATGAGACTCCCAGCTAGCATGAATCAGGGAGGTTTTACTTTCGTCAAATGGAAAAGGAGGATTTAGACTCTAAAGGAAGGAGGGAGAGACAGAGAGGGATCTTCTAGTCCAAAGAGGGTGTCAAGTGATTAGTCGTGTCCGACAGATACGCATACGTGCTCTCCCTTTAAGCACCTTCCCTGAAGTTGAAAGACACATGTCTATACTACTTTCTCAGATATTTGAACCTGGGTGAAGGCAGGGGAACACACCTTGATCTTCCTGAGATTTGCTGCTACACAAGTCAGGGTATAACTTGCACCAGCTTGGTAGTCGACTGGAAGAGAACACAGAAGGTGCAAAGTAACATCAACACAGTTTGTTTTTTCAAGATGACTTAATGGTTTATAGAATTTGCCTTTCTGTTTGCACTTTATAGGCTTAATGAACTGCCATTGAACTTAGTAAGAATTTACTACACATGGTTTTATTATTTCAGACCAAGCCTATATTTTTTTTTTATTATTTGCCATATTTCAAATAAGGAGAAGACCAGTCAAGAATGTCATATCTTCAAATTAAATTGATAAAGTCCACCTTTTTTAAATTAACTAGTTCAACTGACACTCTGGAAGGTGCCATTCTGGCCCAAATACGTACGAAGTGCTGAAAGACTCAGGTCTTGAATGACTCACTGGTTTAAAAACAATTCTTGTAGCAGTAGAAACGACCCACTTTTTAATTGACTGAATGTTATTTTAGGTATTTTATGCATATTTACGTAATACTTACCAGGATTGGCACTGAAGGATAAAATTCAAGGACCAGTCTCATGCCATCCATATTTTAGGTATTCCTCCATACAATGGGGGCTGCCATTTAACTAGAACTTTTCTGAACTCATATTCATGCTACGCTGTATCTGGCTTTGATCTACAATACACAGCTCCTGGAGTTTAATACTCATACTTAGCTGCGTTACCGACACTGAATTTACTGTAGCATGAGATAAACCAGTATAAATAGGCTGCAGGAAACATGGTAGGTATATATTTCATTAGAAAGTGGTAGTTTCCTCCTGAAACATACAATCACTCCAGTAAAACAAGAGCTCCTTCATCCTGCACAAAACCTAACCAACAATTACACTTGGTTCCCCTGAATTCCCACCACAGTTCTAGCTTAGTACAACATTATTCTTCCTTATTCTAAAAATGTTGAAATGTTTCATTCCTAATCTGGCATAATTTTCTTCTCTTCTAAAAATGCAAACTATAGCATCTAAGAAGCTTGTTAACATTTCCCATTCTACAATCAATCATCAGCCTAAAATAACCTTCACTTTAACTGCATGCATTGCCTTTTCCACTGCTGCATTCTTTTCCTTAATCATCATCTTATTTCAGGCAATGAACAGGATATTTTAAAAGTACCAGCTATTTAGATAACTTGCAAAACAAATACTTTGGACCATACAGTCTCCTGTTTGTGAGCAATCATGACCTGACTTCAGGGCATACTAACTGAAAACAGATTATCTAGCAATTAGCTTACGCGATGTAGTATTATTTAACATAATCAGAAAGATTAAAATTGAGTGAGAGGCAGAAATGTATCTCAAGACTAAATTAAGGTGATGCAGAATGACTATCTTTCTCCACAGAGACTCCACTTTGGGAGGCAGAACAACATTATCTATATAGTCCTATGTGTGGTTTCCAAGAACTGTTTCGGGAATGATTTTTCTGCAAAATTTCTTTCTCCATTACCTTCTTTCCTTCCTTCTGAGCACAAAGTTATGCTAATACTCTTACAGATAACAGCAGAGCCTCCTACCTTATGATTATCATTTATATCATTCACCAAAAGTTCCTTAAATCTAAAAGGCAAGGAGCCTGTTCCTTTTTGTTTGCTTTTTTTAACGTTCAGGCTTCACCTATTTGTCTCCCAAATTAGCAAGTCACATACACTGTATTGTTGGCACTTAGCAGCACAGGACAGTCTCCATGAGGCGGGTCATGCCTTAACTCACTATTTATTCTAGAGGATAAGACCTATGAACTAGCAGGTCCATTCATATGTACTCCACCTTAACCTAGAAGTCTCAGATGACTGGAAGGCAGCCGCAGTATACGGCGCATATGTAAAGTGCATCTCTCCTAAGCACCGTGCAACTGCTATACTGTTATTCAGGAGAGTTTTCATATCAAAAGTACCAATACACTCATAACCAATGTACTTTGTTTTCCTGAAGTTCCAACGGTCTTTGTTTTGCTGCTATGCCTGAATTGTCCTCCCTCTCCTTCTGGAAAGAAGCAACATCTGTTTACTGAAGGTGAACAGTATGCCAACGACACGTAACACTGTTTTTACATCCTGAATCATCCAACAAAATCCTGAAGCTGCAGATGCAGAGAAGTCCCAATACTCCAGCAGAACTCTCTCTAGCTCTCTTTTCTTGATCCCAACTCTGTCTGAGTCCTTTCTACCATCTTTCACAAAAATAAAGCAGGTCATCAAATCTATTGAAATATTATTTTGACAACACTTAGCAGGAATTTGTGCCAAAAAAAAAAAGAAGTGAGGGAAAAAGAAAAAAAGAACAAGAAACTGTATGTTGGGGTTTTTTTTAATGGGAGGCAAGTCCCAGGAGTCCACATTTATCCGCACAGGTAGTCAGCTATTTTGGTCTCCTCCTCTCCCTAAAAACAGGGAGGAGTGTGAAAAACAGCAGAGAACACTCAGGCCGATGACAGTGTTAAAGGAGTGGAGGTTAAATTTTAGCCCCAAAAGGTAAAGTGAACAGAAGGGGGCAGGCTGGCAAAGAGGAGATAAAAATAGAAGAGTGACTAGACTTCACTTGAGTGCTATTTCTGGATCAGCTATGGAAAGAGGTCTGAAGAGGTTTTCTATTTGCAAGGGGAGAGAGAGACTAAAACATAGTTGCCTTCTAGAAGGCCACAGTCCTGCATAGCAGTTTTGTTTATGCTTCTAGTTTTCTAAATCCTTGCATTCTCACTATTTGGAAACAGTGCTGTTCAGCCAAAATGTCATTATGCGTCTAAGTGAGTAACCAGATTAGGTTTTCTGGAGCAGGACAGCAATGCGTGTGGCATTTCAATCTAACAGAAACAAAGCTGACAGCACATTGTAAAGGTGTGTAGCAAATCACAATGCCAGGCAGAGTAAACTAAGCCACATAATACTTTAGGAAAATAACCAAAGCCCTGCAGTATCTCTGAGAGGATGTCTTGTGTTTTCCCACTCTAAAACGATTAGTGAAATTCTAACTAGTTCCAATTACGGACACAGACTAAAGACGACAACAGGGACCTCCCAATTACAGTATGTAGTGCTTGACTGACACATGGCTCTGGGGATAAATGTTTCTGCCTGTTCGAGCCCTTTCCTCTCGAGTACCTCAGTTAAAATTCCCTCCATTGAGTAATTTCTATCCAGATCCTGGCTGTGCTGGCTTTGTTCCCATATAAAAGAAAACCTGCAGGCAGAAAGCAGTACCATCTGCCAAGTCAGATGCTTTAATGGGCAAGTTTGGTGTGAAGGGGAACAGACTATTAGGCTTTATCTTCAGCAGCAGGAGTGATGTTTTTCCTTTCCCAGGAGTAGGTTACAGTGAGCACACTCATGCCTGAAGTATTTTGTCCACAAATATATGTAGATCTCAATGGATACTGCACAAGCAACCTTCAGAAAAAAAGAAAATGCATCCAGCATTCCTTTTTTCCTGTTCAACTTGCAATTCAATCTTTACATTTCTCTTTACCTGTCAGACCAGTTGTTTTTTTCTGTGACAGCTTCATCAGCCTCCACTTTCTATTCCTGTAAGTGAATGATAACCCCGCCATCACACCTAGGAAGTATGAGCAGTGGCAAGGCAGAAACACCAAGGCCCTATAGTCCCTACACAGAGAATTCTGCACTGAAACCGTTTCTGTACATTTCCGTACATCCTTGCAAATATCTTCAGGGCTAGGAAAAGATCTTTCTGTTCTTGCCAATTAACCAAGTAGTTTTTATCCTTCCTTGTTGGGTAATCTTCTCATTAGACCATCTTTGGAGAGAATAGCGAATTCTCTCTGGGCTGCTGGCAGTTTTACTTAATTGCATATTTAACTTTTTATTCAGCAGTTAAACTCATAACAATGAGAAATACATACACGCAAGCAGCAAACTATTATCTACCATTTAAACTCCCTAGAGAACTCATAAACATCTTAAAATTTCTGTCCCTTTCAGAAGAAAAGTGCATACATTCCAAACCTTGGGGGGGGTGGGGGTGGGGGGGGTGTTAACAAACACATATATAACGTAATTTCAGTGATATATTAGTCATTACTGACAAAACTCCAGTTTGGGAAAGGGGGTCGTGCTTTGGTCCTTAATATATTTCAAAAGTTCTGAAAACAATCAGCCAACTTAATCAGTGCTAAACAGAAACTCGTATTAGAGGATCTACTATAGGTTCCTCCTCCCCATCAGGCAGAGGACATTGTGTCAGGGCACAGCAACTTAATCTCTCTTCTCCCCTTCCCCAACTCTGAGCGCTGAATTAAAAAAACATTTTACAGATGCTATTATCCATAGGAACATATTTCCTATTTGATTCCAGAGCTACAGAATTTGCTCTGGAACACACTTGTTGCCACTGGATTGTGCTCTGGAATGGCAACTTCTATTTAAAAATGCTTTCAGCCCTTACAACTTGCAAAACCTTTGAAGTATGAACGGTATACAATCAGCAACAAAGCCGCTTAACTCTTCAGAAACAGCAGAACAGCTTCAGTATTAACTATTATCCTTCATCACAGTATGCTAAGTACAGAAATTAACGTTGATAACACTTCAAACGGATCTGATTAATGGATCACCTCATAGTTGTAAAAACCTGACACTCCCCTATGCAGGCACAAAACCCCAGTACTTCCAGTCTGTTTGCCAAAACCTCCAGTTTCCCCATGATAAACTTCTGTGAGTCAGCCACATGAAGCTAATACAAAACCCAGTGTGATAAAGAAAATGAGAGCGTTGGAAATAATGTGAATTACTCAACATGTTATTGTATTATAAGCTTTTCTAGTTCCTCTATTAAAAATCTTTTCAATACACAAAGCTACCAGATATTTCCAGTCTGTTCTATCAAAGTGCAAAGGCTTTGCTGGGGATAGCAGTTCTAGCTTGGTAAAACCACATCCAGACCTTGGCAAACCTTCCAGCTGACCGCTAGCAGATTTGTCCTGCTGTCAGCAAACATGGAGCGTGAGGTTTAAGAAAAGGAAGGGTACCTGAAAGCCTTCTAGACATCTCAACTAATCAGATTAACACCAGCAAGGACTCAGTAACATTTTTAAGTAATTCTCATGACAATTACTTCAGCTGGTTTTCAGTCTTACCATACAGAACCATCCTGGTTCTGATTTGAGCTGCTTTTTTCTAACAATGTGGTTTAAAAGCATCAGGGAAATCTTCAAGTTTAAAAGCTGCAGAGCAAAAGGCAGGTAAGCTTTATGTTCTCTAATGAATGGTTGTTGCTGCATTTATTTAAGTGGTACTTATCATCATAAATATCTACTAAACTTACTTGCCAATACTGGTGTAATCAGTGCTTTCCCAGGTAATACCCTTCTGCAAATGAATCGCAAAAATAAAGACAAGAATAAGTGAGTAAACAACTAGAAATGGCCCTTAAGAAAAGTCTTCAAAGGGAGGAAAGCCTGAAGACCAATGAGCATTTAACCGTTTCCTAGTTTAGGCCTATTTCATTGCACAAGATCCAAAATAGTTTCCTTCCCAAATATTGCATAATATGCTCATTCAAAATCTAGCAAGCTTTCTCACAGAACACACCAAGACACTGTTCTCTCCCCAGCTTTTTTGTCTTTTAAATATGAACAAGAGAATTTCACAGCTGATAACATTCTTCTGGAAACCTCACACAGAATATTCTGGAAAAGACTCAAGTTTGGACTACAATGTTGTAAGTAATAGCAAACATCTCCACATATTCAAATTCTTCATGCAGCACTTGTGAAATGTAAGCAACAGAACAAGTAGCTTTTACAGGGCTTCGGAAGTGAACTCTGGCCATAAATAAGGAAAAAAAGAAAAAGCCTACATACCTTCAAAGCACATTTCTGGCCTGTCTCCTTGTTGAAACACTCCAGTACTTTGCCATTGATTCCTAACCCTAGCACCCGTTTGGAGAGTTTGTAGTCATCCGTAACTGCATGTTTTTTTATCTCCAGTTTGACATGGGCCACTCCCCCAGGCAAGGATTTCACGCTGCTCTTGCTATCCACGTGACTCTCTGGCTGGGATTCCTGTTCACCTTCACTTTGTTCCATATCAGGGAAGAGTCTGAGATGACAGAGATACCCAATAGATTCCCTGTGGGGTATCCTCAGCAGAGTCCCTCCTCTTAGGCGATCAAACCCAGTGCTTCAAACAGTCCATTTGCTCGACATTTAGTCCTGAGTAAAGATGTAAATGAGTATTAATATAGAATAAATTAATTATATTAAATTATATTAATTATTATAGTAATAAACCCATCAGGTTGGATGGGGCTCTGAGCAACCTGATCTAGTTGAAGATGTCCCTGCCCATGGCAAGGGGGCTGGACTAGATGACCTTTAGAGGTCCCTTCCAACCCAAACTATTCTATTCTATTAGTAATTGATGTGAACTAACCGTTCTCTCACCTAACCACTTTTCTCTCTTCCTTTCTTAACAAGATGACCAGGCACTAGGGAGACCAAAAGTGGAGGTTCATCTCAGGAAAGCACGCTTTGTTTAGCTTTACAGACCAGTCACCCCAGTTCCAATATACACAGATATCAATCCGCAGTTATAAATTACTGCTTTTACTGCAACAAGTGCCCGCACTGAGTCTCGGACTAAAGTCTTACTCATCTAAACTCTGTACAACAGAACAGCAATGGCCTCTGCTTTGAGGAGATTATAAACCTGCATCAACAACTTGTTGCCTCAACATTTTGTGTAGAAATCTCCACAAAGGTCCCCTGCCTCATCCCGACGCTCCAAGTTACGCACGAGAACCACGAATACCTGGATTCAACCCCAGAGGGGCACTGCCTGGGCAGGCATTGGACCTAATGCCAGGCCAGCGCTTACAGAATTGCCCCAGTCCACAGAGCAAGAGGCAGGTGCGGCATTACTTAGGCGACCATCGAACACCCAAAAATTCGGGTACGCGGGGATGCAACAGCATGGCTCCTGAAACCAAGGAGCTGCCTGACACCACTGGGGACCAGAAGGCCTCTGGCCTCTCAGGAGCACAGCCCCGGGGGAGGTACGGGTGCCGGGGCCTCCGAGCCCCGTTAACACGGCTGAGCCACAAGCAGGCAACGTGCCACGGGGAGGCTAAGGGCCGTTCCTCACGCCGGGGGGCTGCCGGGCCCGGGGCCCAC
>NW_008824547.1:2356607-2364635 GCF_000699105.1 Pygoscelis adeliae | reverse complement strand
CCCGAACACCGCCGGCCCCTTCCCCCCGATCGCTCGCTTTAGGAAGGGGAAAGGATTGACGCGTTCACTCTAAAACCTGTTTTAAACAGTAAGGCTGTTGCTATGGAGCAAAGCATTGAGACTCGATACTGGACAGGCTATGGTCCTTCAGGCACTACGGCTACTGAAATAGTCGGTGCTGTCACTAAAGGCGACCTTTTCTGCCAAATAAGCAGCCAGTATTTCTTTGCACTGTTGTATGCACGGTTAGGATGCTAAAAGTGATGGTTCCCACAGCAACTGTCACTCATTGCTGGTGCAGAGAGTGTAGTTACAGGGATGTGAAATGCTGAGTTTTTCCTACATGTGAAGATGAGTCACGCATTGAAATGGAGCTGTATTTGTATCGCTGGAAAGAGCTTTAAGTTCACATGCTTTACAAGTTAAAAATACAATTGTCATTTTACATAACATAATGGCATCTGGAGTTCTAGCGGTTAGGAAAATAATTAAAAGGGCTAATGAGTCCTTTCTCCAAGGGATAAAAAGTAGTTCAACTTAGCAGGATGCAGATCTGCAGTACGTCGCCACGTGATGTGACGCTACAGCTATTCTGCCTCAGGGTTCCCTTCCAGGCCTTCAGCGGTTCAACTACTGAAGGGCCTGGTCCCCTGACCCAGTTCACCTATTCTGGGCTAATCAAATCCCAGAGGAACACAGCTATTTCCAACCTTTCCTTCTCAGGTTTGGCTTCCAGCCTTCTTAGGCTTTGCACCACCTCCCACTGTGGCAATCTCAGGGAAACGTATACATAACTGTAAGCTCCCAGGTTGCAAACCTTCAATAACACTGTTCTGTAGTCAGCAGCTTGCTCTTATTTTCCTTCCCATGGCTTCTGCCTGTATTTGCTGTTTTATTTGTCCTGGATGGTAATTTCCTTCTCCTTGCAACAGGTAACTATAGTCGTCTTCCCAGCTCACAGTCACTGGGGGCCAGACCCTTCAGAAACCTTCTAAATCTCTCAGCTCTCTTCTGTATCTTATAATTTGAGAAAATATACTCGCTCGCACCCATTTGTAGCTCCCATTCTCAGCCCCTCTCCTGATCTTTCCATGTAACTCTTACACAAAAGTCTATGGCTGACCAAAGCAAGCAGAAGTTACAACGGCTAGCTCATTGAAGCTAGCAGAAGGCAATTTATGGCCCTGTTCTGGGAAGTATTAAACGTTGCAAAAATTCCAAACAGATGTCTACTTAAGGGGTTGCTATTTTTTACAGTGTGTCAGGAGCAAGGAATTTCATTAAGAAATTATGACTCTTTCTAACTATTACAAGAATGAGTTTCTACAAAATAAGCTTTGCGTGGAAAGAAAGGAGGAAAGATGAGGGAGTAAGACAGGATTCTTCTGTGTGAAGTTAGTTGGTTCTACACGTCTCAGTTGCGAACAGTCTCCCACTGAGAAGAGTTCAACTGGTAGGATACAAAACATTTTTCAAGTCACTGCTTGAAACAATATCTTACTGAAAGCTATGCTTGTTTGGGTTCACTACTCGATATTGTCTACATATGCTCTTAGCAAAGTTCACCGTTTTACCAGCAGCCAGTAGGAAGTTTAAACAGGGCAAAGACCTTAAAAATCCAGTGTGAATCATGGTTAATAAGGCTTTACGCCAACCCTCTGCTAATTTCACCCACCATAAACTCCGACAAAGCCTTTCCAGCATCAGCCCAAGCATCAAATAGCCTCACTGTACACAAGGATGACAGCTGAGGAGCAAAAAGCAAATATATTCCCTTGCTTTTTGTATTCATTTTTTGTCTTAGATAGGCTGTCCGAGCACAAAGCGTATCTCTACCCCAGGCAAAACAGGAATATCATGTGCAGAAAATCTTTAAAACCAGTGACAAAGACAGTATTTCTCAATATCTAAAAGTCTTTGCAACAGAGTGTTTTCACAAGTAACAAGGCGGCAATCTGATACTGTAAGTAACAGCCAAAAGTATCCTGTGCTCTTATACTAAACTTCTAAATCTCTTCCACCAGACATCTCTCCTGATTTTGCTTAGCTGATGCTTTTTACTCAATGTTATTCTGACCATGCTGGGCAGCCCCAAAGCAGTCTGGTTTGGGTGCTGCGCTAGTGAAACAACTCTGCTCTAGTGACCTGCTGTGGTGTCTTAGGTGACTGTACCTGCAAACCCGCGTTGGGTACCCATTCTGAAGTTCCCACACTTGGAAATCCTGGCCTTCGCAATCCACACGCAGTTTGTACAGAGCCGAGAACGTTCACTTGTGCAATATCCTTCTCTTAAGCTGCTTAAGGTTTTATAATTTCTCTGGCAAGCTCTGGGGGAGGGACAAGCATGCTGGGTCCCGGCACACATCTTGGAGTTAACAGCTGGGTTAACCATTTAGCCCCAACACCTCTGACATCCTAAAGGCAAGCAAGCGCAGTGTGGTCATCTTGGCTGCAGTTGTACCCCTGTCTGGCCCTGGGAGCATTTCTCACAATGTCTGCTTTCAAATGCCAGTTTTAGATCTCCCTGGGAATTACATCTCATGTGATCAAAAATTTACACTGCGGATCCTGCGGCTTCTCTTTGTGCTCGTGGCAGGTTGAGCCGCATTAGCATCCGTTGGAGATGCTGAGGGAGGACATGCTGACAGGCCCACTGCAGCTTATTGTGCCGAGGGACATTTTTCATTGAAAAAGATGTTTTTATTTATTTATTGATGTTTGCTTTTTGAAGTTTAAAAAAAAACAGTACTGTTACAGGATAAGAGCCCGCTACGGCAAAAGTTCTTTCATCCTCACAAAAATCCCTAAAACTGCAAATTAAATATTAATCCTGTTTTTACCAAAAATCCCCAAAAGCAACAACACAAAACAACTTATTTCAAGAGAGAATTTAGTAGCTCAGCTATGCCTGCCTTGCCCCAAACTAGAAGAGTAGCTTATAGGAGAAAATAACCAAACAATAAGGCCCGAATCTTGCAATAAGCTTTGGGGCAGCAGCCCCGTCTCTCTAAGCTAGTGTGTTAACCCTGTGAAGCTTCATATTTTAGCCAGCACGCAGTTTGGATACGCTGTTCCTGATCTTGTCGTATCTTGGATATCACAGATACCTGGTTTACACACAGAGAGCACTACTGTTCAAATACAGGAGGTTAATTTTGGCTATCCCACTGGGTATTTTCACTGCCTTTTTGCCATGCTGTAGCAATTCAGTAAGAGTAATATCTGGGATCAAAGACATTTCAGACTTTCAAATATCTCATTTCTTAACAAAAATGAAATATCTGAGTTTGCTCTCATCTGGAGAGCTAAGAAAGCTGATGTCATCAAATGTTCTTTGAGAGATGGCATATTTTGGAGGAGTGATACTTACCTGAATGCTACAGTTATCTGAGTTTGTTTATATATAAAAGTGATTTGCACAGAGGTTAGTCCTTGATAGCACTGTCTTGTGGAAATCAGTATCAGCTACAATAAAGAAAAGATCACCATGAGCTGAAAATATAGTGACCTTTTTTTCTGAAACATTGCTTCCTCTGAGTAACAGCTATGTATTTTTTCTGGTGTTATGAGAAATTCACTCTCTGGGATGCATTATATAGATGTACAGATGTCAGGTTGTATGTCAGGTTGAAGTGAGGACACAGCTTTGTCTGACTGGGCGGTTGCAACAACCTTATTAAATCTCTCAGAAAGTTCTTTAGAAACCACGTCTGTGATATTAAAAGAAAGAAAAGGCAGCTCTACAGAACAATATTGTGATATGAAGGAGAAGAAAAGAAGCTTCTTATAGGATCTTTAGTCTGTCATGTACACAGTGGTCTGAAACAGAGACTATATACATGTTTTTTTCGCCTGTCTTTCAGTTCTGCTCTGGAGGTGTTTGTCTCAGACTTATCAAAAAGAGAAAAAAAAAAGAAGAAAGAAAAGCCCAACAACAAGCCAGAAACTGAAATAGGTTCTATTACCCATACAACTAGGAAAGCTCATCAGCAAGCAGCCCGGCTCCTTTCTCTCCATTGCTGAGGAAAAAACAGGTTTATAGAGCTCTTTCGCAAGCAATGATGTTTACCTGATGCTTTGTGATCACCAAACTAGAACAACTTCTCTTTTATTCTCAACACCCTCTGCCCTGACCTGGGATTATAACATGGTTTCTAGGAGGAATTACAAATTCTAGCTACGAACCAGCCGCTAGTGAAGGAAAGGGAAGTCTCAAGAGCACCAGTCTCACAATCTGGAAAGCGTGTCCTAATACCTGGCTTAGTTCCTCAAGATTACTTCCTCCCTGTTAGCACACACCCAGCAGGTATTTTTCTACAGAAATACAGAAAAGGGTAGGACGGTTGCTTTTATAATCCTGGACTCAGACACCTTATTACAGATACATTGTCTCGGTCACAGAGAAGGTTTTGGGAGGCTCCATCCCTGCTCCTCCACTAAGGGTTGCTGTCCAGGGATCTTAGAGCAGAAGGAGCTCTGAGACAAAGCGTATTTACAGAGGGAGTCAGAGAGATACCGGTTGGACATGTCCATTTCAGCAGAGAGGAAAAAAAAAGACGAGGTTTTTCATAGAAGCATCATAAATCTTCCAATCTGTCTACAGAAGATGGTGCTTCATTTTATGCTGCAGTGGAGCACAAGAAATTAATCTCTCCTTCATTGAAAGAGATCCTGCAGCTAATGGGTATGGCAACGTTGTCTGACAGTCCTAGGGTGGCCTTCCAGGCCACTCAGGAATACAATTTTTGCAGAAACACAGCATTTGATACAAGCAGAAAAGTTCCTAACAGATGCCACACTGCAATCATCTTCTATGTCACCCCATGCCAGCGAGCCTCGGGACAACGAATATTGTGAGTTCCTTACAGTAACACCAAGGTATATTTTTGTAGCCCGAAATGAAGCCCATTGCTGTCCTGCACATCCTACTTCTGCATGGAGCCAGCTCGGATGTCCCCGCATCCATGGCACAGCTCACCCACGCCCTGGAGACTCCTCCATTGCTCCACACCAGGTTGGGAAATCAAAACCACAACAGTAAGTTCATCACCCTCCTGTGTGTTGTTGATTACAGAAATTGGTGTGCCCTACTCAAATAACGAGATGGCCCATCTAAACAAGGAATAGATGCTTATTATTGTTAATGTTCGGTCGCATGCTATTCCTTACATTACAACACAGGGTAAGGGTCGGAGATGGCCTTATGGCCATAGAGCAGCCAGAGGGGCAACTTTCTTTCAGTCTTTCATACACAAGCTTATAGTGAAGGTAAATCTAGTCTCCAGACACACAGACCTCTCTCAAGAGTTATGATTTTGGATGTCATTTTACATTTACACCAACTCTACAAGATTACGGAAATGTCCAACTGTACAGCTGAAGCAGTGTAACTTACCCTCCGTGGAAAGGGGACTCTGGCTGCCTGTCTTCTCAAACACACGTTTATCAGTAGATGGTGCTGTTGTGTTGGTGAATTTTCCTAGGGGACAACTGACAAACTACTTCTGGATTTTCTTACCTCCCTGACTTTATTGTGAGCTTTCTTTGGTACCTTTGATAACTAAAGCCTATAACTGAACGATATCGCTCAGCAATATTTCTTGTAACTGCCTCTGCAATGTCCTAGTTCTTCAACGCTGAATCCTGGAGAACCATTTATATCAGTATAAACTGGGTTTAAACAACTAATTTGTTGGAATGGCAGCAATTTATGTTGACTGTGCACAGGTAACCAACTGCACACGGCCTGGGGCATTGGCAAATTGGGCACACTGTTCTGTTTCCTACTTAGGGCATTACCATGTGCATGAGGAATGCCAATGAGGGACAAAATGTTCATGTAGAGTGATGAAGTACTACCGAATGCTCCTGACTTAAAACTGATCACTAACATTGTAGATAAAACAGCCCAGGCGTTAGCCTGAATATTTTTTTGAGGTGGACCCCTAAAAAAGTTTCCAATGAAAATGAAAGCTCCTTCCATTAATTCTCAAATGCATTAGATACTTCAATTTAACGGTCATCTTTCAGGGTCCTGTAGGACTCATGAAAAGAGCGGCACGGACCTAGCGATTGCGGGTGGAAAACCACTGCCTCAGAATGCAATGCATACTGAATAATGTAGCGTCTGCACTGGTGCAAACTCCTATGCTGCTTCCACAGAGCAGAAATACAGAGCTGCCAAGTGAGACCCGTTTCTGCATGTGATGTTTCCACCGTACAGTTCTTAGCATTGCTTTCCTGCTCCGGAGATACAAATGGCTACTCAAACAACAGCACAGAGCCTGCACCCAAAGACTTTTCCAGAAGATCACTAGATGGAGCCCAATTCTAAGTAAAAAAACATGTAAAGCTAGCTTCTCAGTGTCTGCACCGGGCTGCAGCGCTCCTGCCTTACAGCACACTACAGCTATGATCTCAGTGTCCCCTCCAAGGCTGAAGATTAAATACCTTCTGAATGTGCAGGTTAACTACAGTTTGCATGAAACAGCAGCCACTTCCTACTCTCTAGTCCAGCTCTGTTCAAATCCACCGTGCTGCTGCAACACCAACACAGTAAGAGGTTTTAAATAATGCCGAATTTAGATCTGAAGGAGCACACGCATGCAGACATCCCCCCGCAACCCTGTGCCACAACTGCAAAGGTAAGCCTTCAAGTATCTTTTGACTGTTGTGCTTGCTGTGCACAGAAAGGGTGAGGACCGAAACTCCTCTCTCACCTGCTACCCCCTTGCCTCTCCTGTCAATTTACATGTATTCAGATGAAGTGTCAGCTGAAGTCCATCTTAGGGTCAGAAGCAAACTGGTCAAGGGGTGCATGCGTGATGACATTCCCATCCCTCTAGATACTTAGATGGCCCTTGGCATCTCCCTCTTTGAATAGCTCAGTATTATTAGTAGCACTCATTACTGCACTGTCCCTGATGTAGTAAAGACAATGAATGGAGGTGTGCAGAAGGCTAACCGGCTGCTAACTTGGTTAGGGAAGTGATCGTGCCCCTGTACTCGGCACTGGTGAGGCCGCACCTCGAATACTATGTTCAGTTTTGGGCCCCTCACTACAAGAAGGACATTGAGATGTTGGAGCATGTCCAGAGAAGGGCAACGAGGCTGGTGAGGGGTCTGGAGAACAAGTCTTATGAGGAGCGGCTGAGGGAACTGGGGTTGTTTAGCCTGGAGAAAAGGAGGCTGAGGGGAGACCTCATCGCTCTCTACAACTACCTGAAAGGAGGTTGTAGTGAGGTGGGTGTCAGTCTCTTCTCCCAAGTAACAAGCAACAGGACGAGAGGAAATGGCCTCAAGGTGCGCCAGGGGAGGTTTAGATTGGACGTGAGGAAAAATGTCTTTACTGAAAGAGTGGTTAAACATTGGAACAGGCTGCCCAGGGAAGTGGTTGAGTCCCCATCCCTGGAAGTATTTAAAAGACGGGTAGATGAGGTGCTTAGGGACATGGTTTAGTGGGCATGGTGGTGTTGGGTTGACGGTTGGACTCAATGATCTTGGAGGTCTCTTCCAACCTTAATGATTCTATGATTCTATAACTGAAACGGCAGGGAGTTAAAGGCTGAGTCAGGAGCTGAACATAGGCTTCCTGCTCTCAGGCTCATGTCCTGCCCATGAGAACATCCTTCTAACCTTATCCTTATCATCATCTTCCCCTCCCTTCCCCTCCCCTCATGGCCCCATCCATTTTGGTTCTGAACAGCACAATGATTACTAGTATTTTTAAATATTCAATCTACTTCAATGGAGGTGACAGACAGCCCACTCTCACATTCTCTTATCTCCGACATGTGAAGAGGTGGCAAGGAAAAGAACGATCACGCTTTTGGTATAAAGTGTTTAAAAATAAAAGGTTCAATAACCCTAAAAGTAACTGAAATACTTCCTCCCGCGTCACCCAATTTTAACTTGACAGTGATCTATAAACGCAGGACAAAATGGTGGCGGTGCGACCTCTTCCAGGAGACTCGGCCGAGCTGAAGTCCAAACGCACAGGGGATTCCCAGGCGACCGAGACACGGGGCC
>NW_008824547.1:2345154-2355593 GCF_000699105.1 Pygoscelis adeliae | reverse complement strand
CTCACATCCTGGAACAGATTAAAAGGGGCAAACAAAAGATTACTTAGTAGGTTGGGTTTTTTTCTCGGAGCTGCATTACTGCTGGAGTCAGTGAAAAAGCAGGTTGCTGCTCTCCCGGCTCTCTTCCCCCAAGCGTTGGGGGAGATATTATTTATTGGTATCTATTTATTATTATTTCAGAGTGCTCTGAGTATTTTTTCTAAAAGATTGCTCTGAAGGAAGATTATTTCCTCTTTAAATATATGTAATTTCCCTTTTCTCTGGTTATTTTAAAAACTTTTTTTGTCGTTGTTTTCCGAAAAAGCAGAACAAGAATACGTTATTTTCTAAAGCACTGAAAGTGCACACATTTTCCTGGCCAAAGTTGCTAAACAATCCGCAAAGTCTTTCTCGGACAGCCTGATTCGCCTTCTGCTTGGCTTTTTCTGTGTCTGAAACACAACCTACCGCGGAAGGGGTTTGCTGGGACTCTCCAGCCTTCTCTTACCGTGAACCCCTAACCAGAGGCTGGAACTAGCTCGCTCCTTCTGGGAAGCAAAGAAAAAGGAGACGAGAAGAAAAAAAGAGAAGAGGAGAAAGCATTTCCCACCTTCTTGAAGACTTAATGCTTTTCCCTTGGTCCAGGAGTGACATGATCCTCTGCGTTCAGGGGTAAGATACTTTGCAGCCTTCTTTTAAAAGCTGTGGTCTGGTAATTGTAATTAGTAAGATTCTCTGGGACAGTTTTTCAGCTCGTGTGAGTTGCCATGTGCGATTGTAATGGAACGGGAATGACTTAACGCTGGCCGAGTGCTAACTTGTGCATGTGTATCCTATGTGTCTGCTTTTGAGATTCCACAGCCAAAATCACAGGACCATAAAGTGTTCCCGGTTTCCGTGTTTTCTATTGCTGAAAAACTACATGGTATTCAAAGTCTTTGGGGGAGTAAAAATTAGTAAAAATGTGGAGTGTGTTGTTCAGCGGTGTGTGTGCAGCACCAGCGGGGACACAAACTCGAGACCGTAGGTGTTCTCTAATGTCCCGGTGGAAACAAACTGCTCACAGGAAAAAACTTCCCCAGACTTTTGTCTATTTCTAAGTAAATATTTATGCTAAACATATTTAATTGGTTTTCTATTTATTTGGTTTTCTCCATTTATTTGGTTTCCTATTGCTTTTACGGGTAAGATTAAATGTATGTGCATATATAGAGACTTACACATACAGAGCATTCTGCTGAATGAAGGCCACAGGGGGCACGTATATGCCTTTGTTCAGTAGAACAGGTAACATCCAAGTCCCTTCGCCGGTACTGGTGTCTGGTACCGGTGTGTTGGCGCTTCAGTGACTGTATGATCAGCTCAGGTCATCAACATGCGTAAATACCTGGTCTGCAGGAATCACCCAGCATTTTTACACATGCTGCATGTTTGGAAAGTGTCAGCATTTGTTTCAGCCTGAGCCGTAATGTCAGTATTACCCATCCCTCCTGCCCTCAGTGGATTTTCCTCAGAGACAATGCATTTGCCCTTGGCTGCTTTACATGACTAAAGCACGGGGATTTTTTTCTGCCATTTCCCCCCCAAATCTGTTCCACAGACAAGCAGAGCTCATGCTTACCAATACTTTCCTACTACTCAAGTGGGTTTGCTTTTGCTTTTATTTTCAGTCTACTGCTGCAGTTCCTATAGCCACGGCAAAGGGAATTCATTTTTCAACTTAGGCTTTGTGGAACCCTTATCTGAAGCTTTTCTCCAGGGTTAACATACCAGAGCTACTCCTTCCCTTCACCCACTGAGAACTTGTTGTGTAGATGGTTGTCTCTTAGTATCTTTTTTATGACCGTTTATTGCTTGGTTTTCATTATCCTCTAGGATTTCATATGTCCTGGACTCCATGCTCTGCCTCCTATTCAGACCAAGCTCCCATGGGAGTCTTGGGACGTGGCTGATGGAAGGGAGAGCAGCTCGACGCACTTTTTCTTGTACTATTTGTACTGTGTTACAACGTTTTAGCTTATCAGCAAAGTAACTGCAAAGCTAACACTAAATGGTATCAGACATATCTGGTTCTCTTGAACTTTCTTGGCTTTCCAAGGCTTTTTGAAACACTAATTGCCAAAGCACAGGGAAGTTCATTTGCTGTTTCTCTCGAGACTCTACACAGACTACCAGCTAGGCATGCCAAATTTTATATATTTGTTTTCTTCCTCATCGCAGCTGTTGTACTAACACTTTACTCGGTTCAGTCTTGATCCTCCACGTGTGTCTCCTCTACTTTCTTTCTTACAAGCACTAATTATTTTCAAATACTTACTTTGCCCCATTAAAGGGCTGACTTTTTCATGTGGGCATACCTTTTTCAACATGTCCTTATCCCAGCAAACTCTTCTTATCCCTCTTGCAAATGTACTTGCATTAAAAGTTGTAGACTGCCATTACTCGCTGATCCCTCTGCTCTCCCTTTCCTGTGCTTGGAGCTGCTCTGGTCAGAGCAGCAGCTCTTTTTTCTTCAGCCTGTGTACAAAGTTGTTTAGGACACAATCACCTCCCAGTCTGTGAGAATTTCTAATCCCACCGTGCTCCTTTGAGACTACAGCTGCCCTAGGGCTTTTTGCAGGGGGAGAGAGGGGCATAAGGCAGGTCTACAGAAGGAAAATAGGAAGAGTATAAGCGTGGTCCTTCTCTGGCTGCAGTGGAAGAATCCTCACAGTCACTGCGTGGGGTTTGGGCTCCTTCAGCTTCAGGTGGCAGAAAGTGTAAGGCAGCAGAGAGCAAGCACAGTGGGAAACCTCATCTTAAGCACATGGGCTCTGCTTCAGGGAGACCCACAGTGGCTCTATAAAAGAAACCTACTGACAAATTCACATAGTTGATGTGTCTTCTGGAGGACTGAACTGTGAACTGGTACAGCCCTTGAAATTAACAACTTTCTGCAATGAAATGGGAGTACTGCATGGTTCCCTATGCAGCTTTGCTATCTCTCCCTTCCTTCCCAGTCTCTTAGCCAATTCCTAATTTCCTCTTGAAAGTAGGTATATAAAAAGAAAAAAAAGTAGTTCCATGCTAGAACACAAAAAGTTTTCTTTGTGTTCAAAACCTTTCCCGAAGGGTAGGCCAGAAAAATTTTCCAGAAGAAAATAAGTTTGGAGGGATTTGGAATTTGGACGGCAGTATTTAAGTTCTGGGGAGCGAGTGGGCAGTGAGCGGTGCAGGACTGATTTTATTTAACATTGGTCACAGTCATTTTCAGTCCAGAGAACAGTCGGTATAAGAACACACCTGAGAGAGAATGCTCTGCCAACAGCCCTGTGTAACACCCTCTTTGCACAGCGCGAACTATTATATTAGGTTCAATACGGTGAAGGATCTGGTTTATAGTCCTCCTTGCTCAAAAAAGGGGGGAAATGGAGAATCAGGAATCTCCTTTCCCCAAGAAGGCAGGTAGCTAGACATTTGTGAAGACCCTGATATTGAGAGGGAGACATCCAAATATCTTTAAAAATGCAGCCCTCAACACTTACAAATGTAGCTCAGGTGGGACTTAAAAGAGAACTCAGAGGCTTCCTAACAGCCATCTCCAGGTATAAAAGTATATTCAGATCCACTGTTCTGTAAAAGCCACTGAAGACACAGTCCCTGTGATCAAGGGTGCCTGGTGGAGATATGGGCCAGCAATCACTTTTATTAGGTTTGGCTTCCTATCCATGAAGAGAAATTAAGAAATGAGGATCAGATGCCATGAATACCAAGTAGATATCCTGCTTTGAAATGTGATTTGACATATGGAAAAAGGAAGAATGTTCTTTTCTAAATGCCAACAGAATAGTGGGGGTTTGCCATGTATTGCATGGGCAGGAAGTGTCTCTCCATAGATTCAATTCTACCAGTGGTTTTACAAAAACCTTACCCCAAACCTACGTGGTTTTATTAGAAATGCAGAGTCATGGAACTGCTGTGTCTCTCGCTCACAAATCATTGTGAAGTCATTTTCAGATTCTCTCTAATCTACTTTTCCCCCAAATCCCTTCTTCGTGCTCCCGGTCCCATACCTGAGACTCAGCAGTTTGAGAAGGTGGAGTGCTATGATCAGGTGCAGATCAGTTTACAACACATTTATGTATGTATTTGAAGTGTCACTGCTCACATAAAGCACAGAGAAGGAGAAAGGTTGGAAGGGAAGTGCTTATGACTTCAGAGTCTCCTTCCACTTCTCTCTTTAGTGATGTGGGAGGAGGTGGCTGCTGCCTTTGCAATCACCATCAGCTCCAATGGTGCTGTGACGGTCTCACGTTGAGGACTGTGTTGTATTTCTCTGGAAACTCAGCCATCTTTTATGTTAAGTGTCTGAAAGAACATCTCAAGCAAGTGAGTGCACGTGGGGGATATAACACAGGACATGCAGCAGTACAGGGCACACAAAGGCAAAGAGCCTAGAAGAAAAGACAGAAACTAATGTTTTTGCTCAGGAGATTGCCTGGGAACGAAGACTTCCCTGGCCCCCAACATCCATCCTCCCTCTGGAGCTCTGCCTTCCTTCAGGAATCTCCATGCTGCAGAGAAGGAGCTCCTATGGCCCATGAGAGCTCCAGGCTTTGTGAAACTGCACTTAGATGCTGAATGGCTACGCTAACGCTCTCTTCAGGCTACAGAGGGAGTAATGTTCATAGCAGCCCAGTCTTGGCAGAACCTCCTACTACTATAATCCTGCAGGGGTTACAGTCGCACTGAGATCTCTGTCGTGCCGTTGAACGCTAGGGTTTGTATAGTGCACAGGCTTGGCTAAAACAAGAATTCCCATTATTGTACTACAAGATCAGCTGACCCTGAGTTCTAACAGACATATCCAGGATCACATCAACCTTGAGCAGAAAGCGGGTAGGACAAAACCCAAGCTATTCCCCATTCTGCTTCTAATTACATTACAGTAAATGCCTAACAACCCACTGGCAGAAAAAGATACTCCCAATATTGTAATGTTGCAAGTGAAGCTGTAATGGTGCTATGAACCTTATTGCCTCTGAAACTACATATTAAAAGGCAAGATCTAAAAATATCAGGTTTCAAATCAACCTAAATTGCACGATAGACCACTTTTTACAAGGCGAAAAAGGCTAACTCTCTCTCCCTGTTTCTAAGGGCTCATCTTTAGCTGTGCAATTTTCCCCCCTCGCCTCTCTGAAACATAATCATAGTGAAGGTCTGTTTATAAAACGTAACATGTTGTAATACAATGTAGCATGCACTGAACAGAAACTGCAACCTATTTCAAGGCAAGGAAAAACAGCAGAGTATGCCCTTCATTTCAGACCTCATCCTTTGCTGGCAGAGGAAAAGATCAGGAGACTGTCACTCAGGGGCATTGCGGAGGATTTGTCAGAGCCGATCATGCAGCCTCTCCCAGTTATGGCCTTCCAGGAGGAGTCTGCGCCTGCCTTTGCAGCACCAGTTCCAGACAGCAACCCACCTCAGACACGAGACCCTGAAGAAGACCTTCTCTGCATTGCAAAAACCTTCTCCTATCTGCGAGAATCTGGTAAGGCTCAACTCACAGAGTCAAGGGGTCAGAAGGCTACAGGGAGCAGGGAGCCAACTCTGCAATCTGAGCTCCGGGAAGAACCTCCTGATCCCACTTCAGATAGGAACCTGGTTCTGTCACAACCATGGCTGACTCTTGTGGGTGCAGCAAGTGTATTTTCAGTCTCTATAAACTTGTATCATGAAGTAATTTATTACTAGTGTAAGCAAAAGCTTTGTCTTTTATAACTGAATCAGGAGAAAGAATTGCAGAAAGGCCCCTCTTTCTCCGTAAACTGCAGTAGCTACAAAAGTAGTCATCCCCATCCCAAGCTCCAGCACAGCAATGACAGGCATAGGTAGGAAACCCTGGTTACTTCCCAAGCCCTGAATTCAGTAGGCTTCGAGGCTTCTCTGAATACACTGCCGGTCCTTTAATATGTTCTTTTCCTAACAAGTTCTTTCTGGAATGCTTTTCCAGGTTGGTACTGGGGATCTATCACTGCCAGTGAGGCCAAGCAGCATCTCCAAAAGATGCCTGAGGGCACCTTCCTGGTACGGGACAGCACCCACCCCAGCTACCTGTTCACACTCTCTGTCAAGACAAACCGAGGTCCCACCAACGTGCGCATCGAATACACTGACAGCAAGTTCCGGCTAGACTCAAACTACTTGTCCAAACCTCGCATCCTGGCCTTCCCAGATGTGGTCAGTCTTATCCAGCATTATGTCATGTCCTGCACAACGGAAAGCAAGAATGAGGCTCCTTACCCGCCTCCGTCTCCTCTACCTCCCATGCAAAAAGAGATGGCAGCAGCTGCAGTACACTTGAAACTCATCCGGCCGCTCAGCCGCAAAGACAACATCCCCAGTCTACAGCACCTGTGCCGGCTACGGATTAACAAGTCTACAGCCAACGTGGACCAGCTCCCTCTGCCTAGGCGGATGGGGGACTATTTGAAGCAATACCCTTTCCAACTCTGAAGCGTGGCCATTTTGTCTCAGGCATGACAGACAGGGACAGAAATAAGAGAACTGTGTGTCTTTGTCCCGCTAAAGCACGGCATCAGGTGGGCACAGTAAAGACCTGATTATCAACAGAGACTGCATCCATCTTTCCTCTCCCCTTCTCTCTAAATCCATTCCAACGCCAGGGAGGAGTTGGTTGTTTCAGTGAACAACGGGACACAATCTGAGCTCTGAACCTCAGGCTGCGCCGATAGTGGCTGTGAGAAAGTGCTGTAGGCATGTGCACACTACTTGAATTTCAGAGTTGCTGTGACACCGGAAATGTTAACATTGTTATTTTTGCTATTTATTTCCATGGCAGTTTCTCTCCTCGTGGTATTTTAAAAGCACCTTTTACTTTATTGTTTTTTGTTTCTTTTTCTTTTGTGGAATTAGAGATAGAATAAAGACTCCCAGCCAACTGGCAGCCAAAAATCTGTGGGAATTTGGATTTGGATTCACATCCAAATAGTACCTGTTTGAGCCTGTCCTTGCAACAGGTCACAGGAGTCCACATCCAAGCTCCCTCAGACTTCTGGGGTATGTGGGACTCAGATGACTGTATCTAGACCCACCTCTACAGAGGTAAAGAATATTTTTTTTTCTTCCTGGGCTACAGGGGGCTGGGTATCATAACCTCAAAGCACATTGGTAGCAGCTTGTGCATCTCCCAGAAATGCATGCTGCATCATAGGTTGTGGACAGGAGACTTCTTTGAGGAAGCCCTTCTTCTCGAGACCTCTAAGCAGAGATTCTGGATATTGAGCTTGGACCAGGGAGCACTCATCCCATTTTTTTTTTCATCTTCCCCGTCTCCAAAGGAAGTTTGTGACAAAACATTTAGAAACAAGTAATCAGAAACCCAACTTTCTTATTTGCAGGCAGAGGGATTTGGTTTCAGAGCACTCTGCATTTGGCTTGCGTTTTGAAAGTGCTGTTCCCTGACATTGCCCTTGCCTTGCAAGACGTGGGGCAAGAACGAGGTCTCCTTGACCAGGGGTTCAGAGACAGCTCTGCTGAGCTGCACCAAAGACACACACAGCTTCAGGATATTTATTTATTTATTTCTGGGGGGTAACAAGTTAGAAGCACCTCAGTAGAAAGAGCTGTCCTTCCTCTCTGCTAACACAATGCCAAACTGCCAGTCGCTCTGCTTCTGCCAGCATTATTCACGTGGCTTCAATCAGAGCTAGGCTCTAGTACACACTGGAAACCACAGTTCAACTTTTCTGTTTGCCAAGGTCCAGACCTCTCCTCTCCCTTTCTCCCACTTGCATGTTTGTTATCCTTAATTAGATTTTTTGCTCTGGATTTACTTCTTGCACCCCATCCCTTTCACACCCTTGCAAATGAAGCACAATAGCTCTCCCTTGCTCTTTTGCGGATAGGAGGGATAAACAGCAGATAGGATATGCCCAAAAACAAGCATAGACAGAGAAGTTGCCCCTTCCTCTTCATTCGCATGATCCCATCATCCTTTCAGCCTGTAGGAGTCAGTCCATGCCACTGAGTGAGAGTAGAGAAAGGAACAGACAGGTCTAGAGAAATTATCTTTTGGCTTCTTTTGCCCGTAAGATCTCATAACTTGATCAAGCAGGCATGAATGTTAAGGATTCCTCGTTCATCCCTCCCTGGGACTGTCCCTCTAAGGCTCTGTAAGAGAGAAGAGACAAATCCCAGCTATACCTGAGGGTTGAGAGAGGAGGTGGAAAAGGATGGGATGGTGACCCAGGAGACAAGCTCAAAAAATGGGTGGCGTTTCTTCCACCCTAACTTAAAGCTGCCCAAAGGGACAAGATCGGCTGATGTGCTTAGTCAGTGTCCTTTCCCCCCCCCCCCTCCACATTTATACAAGTTTGTGCTCTTGCAAGCTTTGTTTTTGATACTTTGATGATTGACAGAGTGCATGCGTGATGTCAGGTTTGCTTTTTATTATATCCTTCCCCCTTGTCCCCATATGGCAGGAACCGTGGGAAGGTACTGAATGAGAATGAAAACTTAGAAGGCAAAACAAAAAAGAAAACTTTTTTTAAAAAAAATAATATAAACCATAAACCACTGAAAAGGCTTCCTTTTATCCAAACACCTCTATCTGCCTGAGGACACTGGGAACAAGGAAACCACAGCTCTTCAAGGAGCAGCAGTGATCTCAGGAAGCCCACATGGCTCGGCCACAGGCTTGGTATCTATGGCGTGTGAAAAGTCAGTTTGAGAAAGGTACAGCAGGAAAGGGCAAGTTGTTCAGCTCTCTGAAACTTGCCTCCTACTCGATCTTTTCTCTGTTGGGGGTAACGAGGAAATCAAGCTTGCAGGTTTGACCGCAATGAGGTCAATCATTGCCCCATGAGAGCTCAGCTAAAATGGCAGAAGCATGGAACAAGAGTGAATGCCTGGTTAATCCCCTAGCAGGACGATGCAGAGGCTAAGCTGAAGGCTGTAAGCTCATATGGGCAGGGACCATCTCTGTTATATGTTTGTTCTGCATCTAGCACAATAGGGTTCTCTAGGTGCTACTGCAATACAAAGAATAAACAATACAGTTACTCCAAAAAGTCAGTTTCTTCTATCTTGAGTCAGTTTGTTAAAAATCATTTGACTTGGATTTTAAATAAACATTTTAAATATATTTTAAAGCCACTCGATGTAGAAGTCTTTGGTAAAATCCAAATGGATTAATTCATTTCCTGTTCACAGAAATTCTCCCCAAGACCAAACAAACTCTTGACGATTTTTTTCAAACAAGACACAAAAACCTTTAACAAAAAGAAAAGCCCTTCAGATACTGGAAGAGTTAATACCAAAATCATCATCAGTGTGGGCCTGGTTTCTACCGCACACAGACGAGCAGCAGCAGGTCCCAAGTTATCAAGGGCTTAAGAAACGTTCTTTAATGATGTAGAAAAACATAGGAACGATTTTTGTATTGCTTCTATGTGCCATAGAAAACCATTACAATCTAGGGGAAAGGAGATGGAATGTAAGTGGAAGTTTGGCAACTTGTTTACAGCAGGCTTCAAGTTGGCCCCAAAGAAAAATTCTGCTCACGGTAGTGTTGAAAGACAAGTTCATGAGAGGCAAACCATGCTTCGGATGCGAGACTCATGGCATCAGCTTTTTCCCCATGTTCTGCTGCCGCTGGGCCTCAGTCTCCCCATATTTGCAGTTTGGCCCAGCACCCTTTCCCCTTCTCATCACCTCACGCGCCAGACACAGCAGGTATGGAAACCACCGGGAAGCTGGATCTCCCCTCCCGTGTCAGAGAGAGACAGAGGCCACCCCATCTGTCCTGCCTCTCTGAAATGCAGGGAGTACACTGAGGGAACCCCACTACTGGCACATGACTCCACTGTGGCCCCTTTGCACCCACTTCCCAGGAGGGGTGCTCATGCCACAGTCCCCCCATCCTGCCCGAAGCAAGGCACAGCGTGCTCTCAACCACTGGAAACAATAAAACGTGCTCAGAAAAAAACAGAAGCTCAACTAGTTCCTCTCCGTCATTCTCCCTTTCTGAATCCACTGGCTTCAAAGTTCAAAATACTGCTTTAAAGTATTCTTGAAGCATGTGCTGTCCTTTCTGTGCCAGTCACGGGGCTGGCATTCACTAGCAAACATTGTTTCCACAACCTCATCAACGTGAGTCCATGGGTAGATTTCCATTGCACGCCAACCAGGAAATGTTGGCAACAGAATAATCTGCTCAAGTTTAAGTTGTTAAAAACAATCACGTCCCTCTTGGGTTTAGGGGAAATGTGGAAAGCAAGCTAGACAGGGTAGAAACAAAACACAATCAAAGTAAGTGGAAAAAAAAAAAACAAAAGGAAGGAAAAGCTGCATCCATCTTTAAAAGGGAACTTTGAAAACCCTGGAAAATACTGAAAAGAAAGATGCAGCATTTCTGACACATTATTAAGTAATTTCTTAATTTCTTAGCTGGG
>NW_008824547.1:2332289-2345141 GCF_000699105.1 Pygoscelis adeliae | reverse complement strand
GTACCTATATGAAACCCTGCTGCTCCCTTTCCGCAGATTAAAGGCAGAAACGATTGGCATGAGTCAAGCCAACACATAACTGCAGTTACACATGGTTTTACTGCATTGGCTGTTATCTTAACGACTCCCACTCCTGCATCTTCAGCACATTTTGTTAAAGCAAACAGGTTCGTGTTCTGAGAACTGCGCCAAACCTCCGTGCAGACTGAACTGATTTTTACAATTGAATTCCACATCTCTGGAAACAGGAGCATTCGTGGAAATGCAAACTGACCTTTATAATCACTGAAGTACAGCTGCAACACCTCTCCCAGCGACACCTGTATAGCTTGCTGAGCCAATGCATGACAATTTGGTTGGATTCTCTCTTGCTTTTTCTGACTACAGATAGAAACATGGATGTGGAGACCTCACTGAGAGTCTAAAAAGCAGACTGATAGGATCGGGAATAGAAATCCCAGTCCAATGCTGAAACCATGCTACTATGGCTCACTGCCACAGCAGAAATACCCTGCAGTTTGTCAGGCACATATGGTATCATTTTCCGTCCTAAATAATCAGCCTTCTGAAACAGCAACACATGCAAGGGAAAAATAACCTGTTTACGTGCACATGTTCCTATCCTCTCAAACTTACTGAAATCTTATTCCTTTCCCCAGATCCTCTCAAGTGCACAACTTCCCTTAGCCCAAGCCAGATGAACCAGCAAGAAATGAAGTGAATCAGCAGAGTGTATTTAATTCTCTTATGACAGACATGGTCAGGTGTTTCCAGCTCTCAACCCCTTACATGGCATTTCTAGTCCAAATTCCATTATCAGTCTTACCTGCTATCTATGAAATTAAGAAAATTAAAATCAAAATTAACTGGACACTGGATGTATGGCTCTTCTGCTCTGCTGAATCATGTTCTCATGTCCAGATCTGTCAGAAGCCAATTATCACTGTCCTTTCCTGTCTCTCCCTAATGACTGCTGAAACACTTGCAATCTACACGGAAATGCACTATCTTCTTCCCCACCCCTGAACTCATCAGCAGTCCAAAGGTCTGGAGCATAGGGTAAAGCAATATCCAGTAAAGATGTGCCAGAGCAACTTTGGATGCCAAGTAACATCTTCCAATTCACTCAGTTCCTAGCAGCATTATCACAACATCTACGTCTCATTTTCAGTGAAACCCACCTATCATTCACAGGAGAAAATGAAAGAAAAAACCACCAGACTAGGCAGCTCCTTATGAAACAAACCAGCCAAAGGTAAAACTGAGATATTATTTACAGAGATCTGCCCTGTCCTTGGGCAGAAACGTTCATCCTTTTGCCTTTTTCTGTTCACAGCAACTTAACATTGAACTTCCCAGTACAAGGGAACCCAGTCCTGCCAGTATTGCCTAACGGCATGATAGCGAAAAGAGGGCTATGCAGTTGCTAAGTGTGTCGATAACACGTTCGGACTCAGACTAATTTCTTTTGAGACATGCCTGTTTTCTGCCTGCACCTAGTCCTGCCTATTTATTTTTTTTTTTTATAACCATGGGTGCCAGAGTGTCAGGGAATAGGAACGCGTGGAGGCATGGTTTTATCTGGAGGCTAACGCTGCCTCATGTGAACCCCCTTTTGATCTTCCACTTACGCTTCCTGAGAAACACAACAATTGTGTGGCTTCTGCTACGCACTGCACAAACAAGTAAGGCAAGTGGCCTTTGGGAGCAGGCATAATGCTGCAACATCAATCAGACATCCATCATCACCTCTGCTGTACATCAAAAAACAAGTTTAAAGAAAAATGACTAAGTGGCCCAGGAATAAAATTAGATCAGAGGTTTTCAGTATTCACATCACGTAGACAGATGAGTGTACATAAACATACTCTTCTAAATTTTAGCAAGAACATGGGGGGGGGGTTTACTTGAAAAAAAGGTTATATTGTTCAAAGGAAAAGGCTACTGGTAGGCAAAATGTAGACCAGACAGAAGAAAAATCATTCTAACGGCTTCACTGTTAGCCTGGGCAATAAACTTCAAAAGGAAACTATGAAAAGGATTCCTGTAAGTAAAATACAATTCAGGTTTTACATAATAACGTAACAGTCTTAAGATAATAATTTAGAGGGCTTTTAGATTGGGAAAGGGGAGGGAATACAACAAAGCTTCAGAACTTTAGCTAATACTCATTAAAGATTAGATTCAACGAAAAAGGAAATTTTACTGCAAATCATTGGTGGCTTAGTCCTTGCAATTTCCTCTTAATCAGCTGTGGTAGTGGTCACTGCTGGAGACACGTTGTTGGGCTAGACGGCCCACAGGTCAGCTCCACATAGAGCTGGTCTTGCATTCTTGCAAAATCATCATTTGAATAATTTAAATATAGAAAAGACCAGACGCCAGAGGAAGCAGCCTGCCCCAGCAGAGGAAAGGATCCAGTCAGAACTGCTCCCAGTCTGACATACCAACCTAGATTTGCAGAATAGGGTTTCCTTTTGCCAACAGGAACTACTCTCACCCTTTTGCTCTTCTTTCTCAGACCTTACTGGCAAGGGTTTTCTCCTGAATGCCATTACTTCCTAAATGTAGTGTAACTGCAGTTTGCAGCAGCTCAGATTTGAGTTGCAAAAATGAATACAATGTCAGGTTTTGTAAAAATAGCTATTTTAAGAGAGCACTCTATCTAGGCAGGAAAGGCATTTGCTCTAATGTACCCCCATGCAACTACAGTGACAATAAAAACTTGAAATAATACTGGCTGCTGCAGCATTAGATTGTCCAAACATATAATCAGAGACTTGGTATTTCTCAAAAACCTATGATATAAATACGCCAGATGGGAGGACAAAAGAAGAGCCGGTCAACCAAAAATCAGTGGCAGAGCTCAGCCAGAACTTGAGTTTCTTGGACTCCAGCCTCACGGCCTGCGTAACTCCATCATGTGATTGCCTTGATCTAGAAGATACGCTGCAACTTTTCCAATTGCGGCTGTTGGAGAAGTGCTGCTCTCACTGAAACAGCCCTGCCCGTGAAACCTGTAAACCAAAATCAGCTAAATCCAGATCCTTTTCCCATTGAGCGTGATGGGAATTCACTTATTTCAGGGCTGAATTTGGTCCACTTGATATTTTGGTCCACTTGTCCAGGTTTTACAGACAAGGATTTTATCCCTGGTGCAATTCTGACGTGAATTTGGCTTTAAAGGAAACCGTAATGCTGAAGTGCAGCCTACTTAATACAAGAAAAACCTTCCTTCGCACACTGCCCCACCAGCATGCACAAACCCTAATCTGACATTTCTTTATTAAAAGCAAAAGGAAAGCTCATCATGCGTTGTACAGTTAAGTTCTGGCTTCACTTGAATTCACCTACAAATACGCCAGTCAGAACATCTGCAGTGCCACTTTGGGATGTAAACATTAGTCTGTGGAAAACGGAGCAGACAAACCTGGATTGATCTCAGCAAACTCATTTCACATTGGCTAAGACAGAGCTTTCAGCGATGACAACTCCTAAAACCAACAGATCTGGGTTATATTTGCGACAAAGAGACAGCAAGACCCTGTGCTAAGCTCCAGGGACACCCATCCCATCCAGCTGCGCCTTGCTGCTTGTTCTTTACAGGCTCACTCAATGCAAACCTGCAGAGAGATTTAATAGCTGATCAGAGAGACTGTATATTCTTTAATGTCAGGACTGTCTCTTCCCCAGAACAGCAATATGGTTTGAAATCTAGTTTACAGAAGGCAGAGCTGTGTTTATACTTGTCAGAAGTTACCCAACTTGGCAACGAATCTTCCCATCATGCAAGTGTCATCGCTGTCATTGCCAAACACTGCAGAGGCAGAGTTCAAAACACTACCTCCAAGCCTGCAAATATGTTGAAGAAACATGTTGCACAGTGCACATGCTATGTGTTTGCACATGTCTGAAAGCGTTAAGTAGTAGTAAAAGGTGTTGTTATGATTAAAATGTAAATCTGAAAAAGCCTAAAACATGACCTAATATTATTTCCAGGGAACCTTTTGGAAAACCTCTGTAACTTTTTGAAAATACCTCCTTCTTTTCTAAGCCTTTGGTTTTGGAATACTCCGTACATTCTTCTAAGACTCTGTAATTCACACCTCTAATTCCCTTCCCTCCAGTCCTGTGCTATGAAAACCATCTTGGCTGAGAGGCGCTGGGCAACATTTCAGAAAGAACACGTACAAAATAACACTGCAAGTCTGCTGGAATGAGGTGGATCAGCTGGGGGCTGAACGGTCCCCATATGGGGCCAACATGGGGACTCCATATTACTCTTTTCTTTCCAAGAATATAGGCGATTGAAGGCTTCCCTGTGCATGCAAAAGCTTTTCTTGCTGGTCAAATCCTTAGGAGTGGGGAGCAGAGTTAGTGTGACCTGCCAGGCTGCTGACTCAGGGGTATTCACAAACAGCGGTTCCAAGCAAGAGTGTGCAAATGTCATCATAACCTCAGTGCCTCAGGATACTGAAAACTAGCTGGGAGGAAGAGTTTGGTCATTAAGGTAGTGAGGAAACACTTTGCTGCAGAAGTCGTTGATTCTGTTCCCAAGTGAATAGCTGCACTTTCCACTTTCAATGTAGACCACTCAGACAACACAAACCAGACTGGTACGCCACTCCTACAGCTGCCTGTTTCACGATTCAATCCATCTCTCTTCATCCACACCATTTTCCTTCTGACATACTCGTGAACCCCCAGGCTGCGTGTAACCTTCTAGCTTGGCTCTAGGTTAAGGGAAGAATTTCATCGTACCTTGCCAGTCTGTGTTTCAGGCAGGGAGGAAGCCAGATCTGCACGCTCCCTGGTATGCGGGTCCCTCGTGTTCGGATGTGCTGCGTGAAGAAGGTACCTGAAGGCTATTATTTTTTATGTCCCTTAGTTCTCTACTGCCTGTCTGTATAACATAGCCTGTCTTACCTGAAAAGATGAGTCTTTATTACACGAAACAGTACAAATCAGGCACACAGTCAAAACCAAAATAACTCACGTTAGTGTCAAGTCACAGCGTGACACGGGCTTGCGTAGCAAGTGAAAATGTCACATGCTGGCTTCTGTTGTTTCCAAACATAGAAGTGTATTAGCAGATTTTGACAGAAAATATGCATTGAACATCATGTTGGTATTACTTCTTCATATAAATCATGGTTTTGAAGGGAGGGTCCATCACAACTACTGGAAGGGGAAATACTCCACTCAGTTTTGGATGGGAAGAGAGGTGAGTTCAGAAAGAGACAGTCCACTCTATAACACAGCCAGATAACCCCTCCCTCACATTATCAATCCAGACCTACTTGACTAATAAACAATAAAAATAGATATATTATCTTGCTTATGCTTTTTACCCCATTTGCAGGAGGCAACAAGCAGAAGATTTTGTATGTTCATTTTGCAGTTTATTTTCTATTTTCCTTTCGGCCTGTTATCACTCTAATAATCACCTCCGTTGTCTCAGCTCTTCTTAGAGGAATTAGCTGATGGAAGAGCAATACTCCTGTGAAAGAGCTTCTTAAACCAAGGACAATCCTTTTCCTGTGAGCCAACAGGAACATTCTCTTCTTACGCTTGGGTTAAGGGAAATAGGTAACTGTCAAAGAAGCTGTTTCTTAATTACCTCTTCCCATTCCCTCAGCAGCAGCAGCCAGCACCCCTCTTCAGCCTATTACTTAGGTGGAATTAAAAGCCCAAAGGCTTACAGCAAATACTGTATATCCTATAGTGATCTCTATACCTAGTATCGTTAATTCTTACTGGAGCAAAAAGGAAAGCTCTCAAAATTCTCTCTGCAGTTATTGACAAAACAAATGACTTAATGAAAAGGGAACACGTTACGGACACTGGTGGATTCTAGGTAGCCAGCTATCTCATGTAATGACCCAACAAATACCAGATGACATAGCTAGCTGAGGTCAACACTCCTCATAGGGTTTACCTTGACCAACTACAGAGATAAGTATTCCCTATGCCTTGCTGTTCCAGTATGTTTTCTTTCTAAGACTGGCACTTCAAAAGACGGTATCTCGGGAAACCAAAGTATAAAGGAATTATTTGTTTTACCCATGCCCTCCAGCCTTCCTATGGCTGATATAGGCAGTACAGCAGTGCTGTTTTGGAGGCAATTGATGATTAAAGCCTACAAAAGGAAGCGCTTCAAATTATGTCAGGGAATATTGATTTTTCATGTATCTTTTGCCTTGTAGAGATGGCTTTTTGATGCAAAGGGAGATGAAATCAAGTGATACATTATGGTGTCAACCAAAGGAAAAGGGGAAAACCCAGGCCCTTTACCATCTCTGTCATTAAGGCATTCATGCCAGTTAGAACCATTGCCAAAGAGCCCAGCTCCTTACTGTGGAAGACACCCCCAAAATCATACATGTGTGTTTGTGTGTGTGTGTTTGTGTGAAGAATGCTAGTGATCAAATATGGTTCACATAGGCTCTCTTCAGCTTCAGCTTCCAGCCCCAGTTTCTAAACTTCAGGATCAGTATGTATGCCGAGATGATTCTGTTAAAAATCAACAAGAAACATGTTCTGAAGTCTTACTCCATGGACACAAACCTCTTAACTTGCCCCCTGTCTTGAAAGAATCATGGCTATGATACTTCCTAACAGCAACAAGGAAAAGGATGGTGGTACACAAATACTAGCAAACCTATAAGTAGTTGAAGCAATGGAGTCAGTATAGCAAAATAGCAGAGACATCAGCAATCTGTATGGAAAAGTCTCTGGATAATTTTTTAAAAATTGGATTATTTATATCTGTGAACCCCAGCAACTTTTTTTTTCTTCTTGTGCATGTTCAGGGAACATAAGGAAAACTGGCAGATAAAGGAAGTTTCCTCTTTTGTTCTGCTGAGGCAGAGAGATGTTGGGGCTTTGTGTGTCCCCTCCATGGCCTCCAGTGGGGAGGCAGGAACTGAGGCTGAGGACAAAAGGACTGCATGTACATCTC
This sequence comes from Pygoscelis adeliae, assembly GCF_000699105.1. Lineage (NCBI taxonomy): Eukaryota > Metazoa > Chordata > Aves > Sphenisciformes > Spheniscidae > Pygoscelis > Pygoscelis adeliae. The sequence continues at coordinate 2,338,180 of NW_008824547.1, read as the reverse complement.
CTACACGGTACTTGACAGAAGTGCCTGGATGAGTGGAGTTTTCATGTCATTCCTACTTTCTGTTCCCTGTACTGGTGATCTGCTTCCACATCATCAGAAAATATCTGAGCGATACAAAATTATCAGTGGTGACCAGCCTGACCTGGAGACCACAAAGGCAGCTACGAAATTCAGCAGCTGAGGACAAAGTGGGACTATTAAAGGTACTTCAAACCCTACACAGTTACCAAGTAACAATTTAACATCTGTTTTAAAATGACAGCTCTCCCTGCAGAAAGTAGGTCGTTTCTTCAACGCCAAATTCAAAACAGACAGATGATAGCTGTATTCCCTTAAACCAGTTATTCTAGCTATCAGGCAGTTCCTATTGCTATCTTAAGCTAGAAGTAATCCTTTGCACCTTATTCAAAATCCTTTGAACAATCCGAGAACAGAGGATGTGTTCAAAGCATTCCTTTATCCCCAGGGACGACACAGGACTACATCAACGCTTCATGTTTGGTCAGTGGATTTACACGCGGTGGCGCAGAGGGAAGGGCTGCCCATGGGTGGCCTGGGAAGGTCCCCTGGGTGAGGGACATAGGGGACCAAACTGAGCTCAAGTCCCCTGGACTTTCTTCTCTGACCTAAAACTCAGCTCAAATCCTCGCGCAGAGGCCCGGGCCACGCGCCCAGCCTAGGAGCCGCCACAACGGGAATGCCCTTTACGAGCAATGGGCAAAAAGCCTGTCACCAAAATTAACATGGCTCTACCCAAGCCTGAAGAGTCTCCTGCAGTGCAATTTAAAAACAACCTAAAAACAATTCTGGAGAAATGGTTACGGCCAGTGCACAAAGGGGTTGGTTCTCTGCGCTACCGCCTCCACTGAGGTCAAACCAATACGAGTAACCTTAACAAAAAGAAAGTCAGGCCCAAAGCTATTCTGTACAAAGGTGACTTTTTCTTGCCCTCTGCAATGCTGCCTCAAATCCTAGCGAGAACTATTTGTAAGCGGCCCAACCTCCCTTCTCCCCAGCACTGCCAGAGAAGAGCCAAGTCCATCAGACTGGTAGGACAATAAAGGAAAGCACAAGTAACTTAACTAAATCTTTTCTCTTGTCCCTAGGGTAATCAACCACATATCCCGATGCAGAGAAAAAACCCACATTTCTAAGCCTTGCTTTATAAGCTTGGGAACTAAAGCTGTCTCTTGGGCTCCTAACCATATAAGGTCTTCCCTTGGTCCTTTCCCTCTCAAATGGAAAACACTCAGACGTGACCTCTTGTCCGACAGCTCACACCCTGTGTTTTTATTGCTCTTGCACAAACACAAGCAGTCTGCTTGCCGGAGTGCTAGACAGCCCACCCTTTCCCCATCGTGGTGGTGGGTAGCTCGCTGCTGGCTGTGATGAATCACAGTTGCTCTTTGGAAACTCACTCTGATTTAGCAGGAGCAGCGTAACATTAGAGTACCTGAACAGGTCTGACTCCACACGTCAGCTAATAAGCTTTTCATGGAAAGTTGGATTCTGTTACTAGTTACATCTAGCTACACTCTTCTTATGACAAACACCTATTCCACCCTGTCTTTGCTTGACAGAAGATGACTAAGATGATTTGCTTGGAAAGAAACCAACTACAAAAGAGCATTTCCCTCCTGCTGTCTTCATACACCATAGCTGATTAGTTTCATTTCCCTGTGCTGTTAAATGTCAAGTACCTTTGTTATGTGTACACTTATTTTTTTGAGTCTCCAAAGCAGACCAAAGGAGCTTGGCAAGGTAATTTTTTAATTGTACTCCACCTCCCCTGCTTGAAAAGTACTTTTTGCCTCTTCCCTATGGTGCACTAATATTTTTTAACCTATGCACAACACTTCGGACTTGATTTTCCTCCCGTATTGTGGTAAATGTGGCACAGCTCCCAGCTAAGTCACCCAAGCTATGGAAGTGTGTGTGAAAGGGGAGTCACGCTGACTACCTGCAGCAGTGACTGCAGACAGCCGAAGAAAAGGCTTTGATGTGGGAATGGAGGAGCCGGTGTGGGAAGCTCATGTTACTGGGCTGCTCATGCATCCTAGGGTGGGAAACGAAAGCAGAGCCGTTTCTGAATTTTCACTAGCTAAGAAGCAGAGTTATATTTGCTGCTGGTTGAGCAGGATCCATCCACAGATCAAGCACAACATCAATAGCAGCATGCCTCTTTCTTCTGCTTAAACTTTGAAGAATCACCTGTGCAGGCAAGAAAACAATTTAGATCTTAATGCCAACGGGGCCTGCAGTCTGAGACGATGCTCGCCCTAAACCACAGGAGTGGGAATAAGTCCCGAGTGGGTTTCTTTTCAGTGCAATAGTTTGTCATGCTCAGAACCTGGCAGCACCTGCAGGAGAATGGCATAACACTTCACTGTCAGAGTACCCCGAGTCCCCCATGGTTCTGGTCTCGGTTTCAGACACAGGGTAATTAAATTATTTCAGTGAGTCAGTAAGTTACATCGACCTCTTGGAAAACACCACGAGTGCACAGAGAGCAGCGAGCACACTATAAATCCATGCCCTGGCTTAGTGCACTCTGACTTCTTGATAAAGACAGGCTCCTGAACTCAAGGCAGTTGAAGCCATAGGCTCCAAAGGTTTGCTGTCTTCCCGCTGTGCAACACACGGCAATCACGACTGCTCTCATGCAAAGCAGGTGCATGCATTTTCCTATAAAGCAGTTTCAGTCTGACAGCAGCAAAGCAGGAGCACCTTCCCCTGCTTGCTCACGTCTCAGACTGCACTCAGAGAACACTACTCTCGGCACTCAAAGGCAAGCAAGCTGGAGTGGAAAGCAGTGTCCAGACCTTTCCTTTCCACTGCTGTCTTATTTCCAGATTGTAGCATGGGCAGATTTTTCATTTAATGTTAATCCCCTTAGGCCTCTGCTGTAAGGACCGAGGTCTTCCTTGAATGCTCTCAAACAGCAGACAAAAGACATTTGGTCCAGATAAAAGAAGATACAAGCTTGAAGCAACTCTGTAAATACCAGAACATCTGTGGGATTACAATGATCCAAAAAGATGAGAACAGGCCCTATCACCAGATCAGCCCAGACTTACAAGCCAAGGAAAAGACCAAATCACAGCTATGAAATTTGCAATTCATGTTTGTTTCTTTAAAAAAGTAGACAAGCAGGTTCAGTGCAAGTAAAATAGTGAAAGGTGAAGGAAAACATCACACAAATGGGAATATGATCTAGAATTAAAAATTTATGGCGTAAATAAGGAGTGGACAAGTTATCTGCTGAGCTTTTGGGTCTCCAGAAATGAGAATGATGCTGACGGTACCTGCAGGGTGCCCTGCGGCACACAGAAAAACCACAGAAGGATGGCCCAGTGCCTTTACCATGCACAATGCTGCAGGAAGCATTAAGACCCTACTGATGAAGGATATGACTGAAGCTGTGTGCAGCACTGTCACTCCCTCCGTTTCTCTGTCATGCTGCAGAAAGGAAACTAAATGAGCTCTCAAAACCATCCAGTCTCAGTCAGCCCTCCCCCAAACTGTCGGGTTTCTGTGGAAAGCCCATTGCTCCCTGGGGTCATTTTCATTGCACTTCAGCTCTTCCAGGAACTCAGACATGCTGACAGCAGTCCCTCCTCTGCCAGACACCCAATCAGAGCACCGAGGGAGGTTTTTCTAAGGAAGCTAATTGAACATGTTTTATTAAAAAGAAAAAAAAACAACCGACACCCACTGCTTTGCTCTATGGGCAAATTCTATGAAACACAGAAAACCCAGAGGACAACATGCTAGGCACCGGATCAGCTGGAAATATCATTTACGGAACCACACAAAGCTGACAATGAACTTTCCCTGGTGTCTGGAAGGGACATAAGACCCACACCTGGCCTGCACCTTACCCCTTGTCAAAGGGGTGTCTCGGGTTGTGTATCAATGCCTGGAAAAGTGTAAAATGGCAGTTTTACGCACACTTCTCAGTATGAGCTGTGGGGCAAAAAATGACTCAGAATTCACCACGTGACTGGAATTGCTATTCACTATGCAAATCCATCAGCAGTGATTAGCACACCGAAGTGGTGGAAGTAAGGCCAAGGACACTGAGCACACACTTTTTATTTGTAGAGCTCCAGTTGCCCTCTCTGTACTATAATAACTCATAAAGCAACCTATCTTCCTGCTGCACCGAGGTTCTGAAATTAATCCCAACGTTACAAGGACATAGAGCACTGTGAGGTTGGGAGAGTCATACTTTGATTTCCTAAAAAGTGCGAGGGGATATACCACTGGGATATACAAGATGACTCCATTCAATCCCACCTATACTCTTTACAATCCCACCCAGAAGCGGAAGGCTATCTCAGAAGGGACCAGAGCACACGTGGGGCTGAATGGGAAGGCACTCATCAGGCACCGGCCACGGTTTTACGAGCTTGGGGACACAGGGTCCCGCAGAGAGCTACGCTGGCTCTTGGACCCAAGCTGGTATCACCATGGCCGTGTACTGAATGGACACAGAAGCTCCAATTAGCTCCGGTTTGAGCATCTCTGCAACGTGACTTGTTGCAGTATGCGAACGTTTCTCCGGACTTTAAAAAGAGAGTATGTCGCTCACTGCTGTAGGTCACAGGTATGGATGTAAAGACGGAGCAGAGAGGAAACAAGCTTTGAAACCTCATACACACCATAGCTCTCACTGCAAAGGCAAGATAAATAGAAATATAGCAACATGCCACAGTTATTTATAGCAATTGGCTTTACAGATTTTTCATCTGAGGTTTTCTAAAGGCTTTATGAAAATGTGCCAAATTCAGCACAGGTGTAATTTTATCATGGCTAGAACTTTATCCTTAATCCACACATTGATGCACAAGTCACTACAGGATATATAGGAATTACTCCATATATCTCTATCCCACAAAACAAAGACAGCAATTACTAGGCAGCACCTCTGAACTACAGTTTGGAACTGGAAGTCAGAAAGTGTTCACAAGGAATATAGGGAGGTGAAACACGTTATCCATAAATGTAGGCTGAGCAGGATGCAAACATTATTGCTCGCTTTTTTACATTATATTGTCTTGGGCTTTTTGACTATAAGTGCACCTCTCTCCCATCGGAACGGAGGATCTCTAATCCTGTGCAAGGTGAAGGGCTCAGGCACAGCTGAAAAGCAGATAATCATGAAGCTGAAGGACGAACTGGGTTGAGACATCTTCTTCAATGTCCCCCTGATACCATCTATTTATGGGAGTAAATTCACACAAAGGCTTGTGTAGCTGCCAGATTCATGAATTCTGTTTAAATTCCTCCAGCAGTTGCAGCTAGAAAACAAGTGTTATCAAATTCCTAACATTTCTGAGCAGGAAACACCACAAATGGCCCACTGCAGATGTGTCTGCTCTCCCCAGGAAGACCTAGGAGCAGGGAAGGAGAGCTCAGTGCAGATGTTCTCACTGTAGCAGATTATCCAACTGCAAAGGCACCAGACCTCACTGTACCACGTGCGCTCTCCTGCTCTGGTCTGCAGGCAGCATAGCTATGCCGCTGGAGCACCAGTAGGTCCTCTTGCCAAAGCGAGTCATTGCTGGTAGGGTGCAAATCATGTAAACACACCTCATTCGCATCCAGGCGGTTTTAGAGGCTCAGCCTTTCCAGCTGTGGGGTTGGTGAGGGCTGTGCCAGCTCAGGTTCAGCCTCTGCGTTGTGATTTACTGTTATCACAGATGGTTTGCACAGCCTTCAAGCTGCTTAAACATCCCCTTTGGACTGAGAAGCATCAATGAAGACAACTGCTAATGCATTACTTCGGGATATTGCGTGGTTCCTAAACCTTTCAGCTGCCTCTGTTCCCTCCGACCTTCTCCCAGATAGTCTCATGCAACAGGAGAATAAACTAACAAGTGCAAAGG
>NW_008824547.1:2279231-2332250 GCF_000699105.1 Pygoscelis adeliae | reverse complement strand
GGGAAAGATATGCAGTATCAGGAGGGAATTAATACATTGGCACTAGATCACGTTGCAACCATATGGTGCTGTGAATACCTTTGGAAGCTTCTCATCCACTGCCGAGCAAGAAATCTGCATGGGCTTTCCCCAAACCCCACCTAAGAGCCAGTTCGCAGGGAAAAGCCTCTTCCAATGATAGCGCTAATTTCAGATTGGACAGATGTCTCCCATGACTAACAAAACAGGGAGTCTCATGCCTTCTGCACCCTTCTGAGGTCACCACAGAGAGACAGGGACAGTTTTTAAACATTACGCTGCAACTATTCCCACTTCTTTCCAGCTGCTCCAAACTCCCTGCTGTGCCAGCCCCTGCTGTCAGCCTGCAGGTTCCATGGAGTCCAGCAAGCAGGATTTTCCACTGCAACTCTTGGCATGACAATGTGGCACAAAGAACACCCAAGAGGGGGAAGGGGAAAAGCTGCTTTACTCTAGGAGCCAAAATAGCATGTGGCACAATTCAGTTAGCCAAAGTGCCATGGATAGCCAGTCCAAGTTGCAGAGGACACAGCCATGCTCAGACTCTCAATCCCAGGCATTGCTCATCACTTGCAAGGAAACTTGCTCAGGCAGAAAGTAACTATGCATTTAATGTCTGGAAGAGAGGGGGTTTCTCTGACAGGACAAAGGAAGTATTATAGCAACGTATCTGTATGTTTAAGGAGGGGTAGGATCTGTTTGCTTCAGGATACCAGCTTCCCATAGGAAAAGCAAGCTGATCATCTTCCTTATCCTTCAGATTAGGTAACAAATTCATAAAAAGTTAACTCATCGATAGCTACTTTGAGGAAGCATTGCACAGATTGTTTGAAAGCTAACGTTGAGACTTATTTCACCTTTTAGAGACGCACATAATAAACAAGTTATGTGCAAACTTCAAACCACACCTTTCCTAGAGGGAAAGTAAATAGAAAATGCAACAATGGATGGATCAAAAAATCACTCAAGACTTCACAAACAAAAATGATAATTGCTCTACTATTCTACTGCTGATCTGCGATGGCAGCAAGAAGTTTCTGTCATCAAAAAACCCCTTCTTATCTTGGCAGTAACATCTGAAATGCAGATTCTAGCCACGTAAGCAGTAGCTGCTGACACTGCATATAACTGAGCGAATAGTGACATGTGGCACCTGCACCTATTTATGCCAGTTGCAGCAATGGAAAGAGAGAAGCAGTAAGGATTTCTTTTTTTATTTTAACTTGGTATAGAATTTCTTGGCTTCCCTCAGCTCCATCCCGTCTCTTTGCTGCAGCAAAGCAACAAGTCACAAAACCAAGGAGTCCTGTGTATTTTAAACATGTGCCTGCATCCAAAAGGAGAATATTTGGTATAATAATAACAATATTATTGTTTATTTATCTCCAATAAATGGAGACATGAAAGAAAAAGCTACTTACTTAGCTACATTCAGGCACAGTGAAGACACCCTAAAAGGCCTGGGAATAACTCCATTAAACCAGAGCATCTACAAACAACCGGGATATATTGCTCTCCAAGTCTCTAAAGGACTTAGCACAGAAAGGCAACTAAGAAGAAACTGAACCTGTTAGGAGAAAAAGGAAGATTCCAGATGAAGAGTCTACAGGCAATCTTTGCAAGACGGCTGCTAAGTGTGCGCATTTTCATTTGTCAGAGCCTGGATCAACTACACACCAGCAAAAACTCAGGAGACCACGAAGAAGCTGTGACAAGGAATCACCCTCTACTAAGCATTCACCCTTGTGGTATAAAAGCACAACAGGGAGGAAGCAGCACGTACAGGGAGATGGGCTGAGGGAGGGTGGACTCTGGAGGGCCTGAATTCAGGATTTCAGGTGCTTCCAGGTAAGCAAGAAGCGTGCAGGACTCCCTCCACGCCAGGGGCAGGAAGGATGGATACTCTCAGTGTAGCTGGCAGAGCTGCTCCTGCCTGTGGCACCAGGAGATTCCCAGGTTCTGGTTTGGCCACCAGGCGCACGCCCCCCACCGCACCTTACTTTCACGTACCCCCAATGGCAGCGGTCTCTGCCCATATCTTTGCAGAGCACATGAAGTTATTAGAGGGAGATTATCCTAGCACAGCACTGCAACCTTTTTGTTATCTTTCTAGGAAAGAGCGAAGCCTTTTGATCTCCTACCAAAAACTAAAAAGCAAATGAAATGTTAATAAAACCTTAAAATAGAGCTACTCTTCTGCATTTTAATTAGTTGTTCATAGAAACCAAATACATCTAATAGTGTAAGAAAATGAAAGGCGACAAGGAAGTTGCTATGGCTTTATTGGAACAGCTACTGCAGCAGCATAATCCTGTGAATCCATTAAGGTCTTTTACATGAAGAGCAAGAACAGCTGCCTCCCTTCCCAAACATGAGCATACGCTTCTTCCCAAACCAAGGGTATATACAAGCTGAAAAGATTTTGCTAGCTCTCATTTTATGAAAATTTCTCTACAGTGGAAAAATACACAGGAAAAAACAAAAAACGGAGGAGAGGAAAGGCTCAAAAGCAGTATCGGAAAGTCTGATCAAACACTAAAAGCAGAATCACAATAAATACATGGGAAGGAAGAGGTTTGGGGGCTGACTGATACCTTAGAAAGACATTAAATGTAAAAACAAAAAAACCAATCTGCTACGATGTCTAGGGGAAAGCTGACGGCATTAAATGAACAACCCCAGAAGACAACGCACTTGCTGGCTGGAGCACAGTGTGCCAGAGCTGTGGTTACCAGCTCGAGTCAAAAAAGAGCAGCAATACTCAGGGTCAGAGATGGAACGAGTTCACAGGACTTTTCAAAGAGTAGGACTAGACTCAAAATAGTGTGCAGAATGATAATATCCTAATAAAATTCATGGTACTGATGATGTCAAGGCCTAAGGGACCCATCTGGTCTAGCCTAGGAGAAGGCCAGAAAATGTGACTCCTTGCCTCCTCTCTTTGAACAACTCACAGTGGGTTAGACCACCTCTTCCAGGAAAGCAACCCTTCCATGCATGCCCAACACAAAACCAGAAAAAGCAGGCACTATCTGCAGCCTGCAGCATTGCTACAGTGACTTATAAAAGTACCTTGGAAGCTAATATCCAACTTCAACATTTCCTCTCCTCAAATCTCCGCTAATTTGAAGTGAACCCAGAGCAACTCAGTAACCACATGTAGAAGATGTATTTAAAGTCTGGAGCTGTGAGAAATTCACTCCTCCCAGGCTGCCAGCAGCATGCGAAATAATTTTATCTTGTAAATGGGCAGTAAGAATAACATTAATTTGTCAGTGTCGTGCTGAGTGTTTTCCTTATAGAAGCTCTGTAGGGCTTGGGAGAAAAGCTCCCATCGTCTCCTGCTTTGGGAGGAAGGGACATGCAGCAGATCTGAACCTGCAACAGGCAAACGACTGGTGGGAGCCATGGCACTGGGAAGCAGAAAGTGCGGGACAGCAGCACAAGCCAGGCTCAACCTCGATTTGCTGCCTCTTGTTTCATTTATTCAAAGTCATGTGGTTGTGGGAGGTTTCAGGGTCTTGAAATCTCTGTCTGAGCTTCTGGCACCCTCTCCGACTCCTACCAAGGAGATGACTGATGGTGGGAAATTTTGACCTTTTAACTCCATATCCCTTTTCTAAATTCCTGTGGTCACTACTGGTATCTCCTGTGTAGCAAATTCTTTCTCTCTCTCCCCCAAGAAGCCAAACAACTTACTGTAATACAGTTCTGAGCCGGGCATAAATCTCCAGGCCCTTGTGTCTCTGGTAATCTTCCCAGTCCCATGGCACGACTCCAAACTTTTGCCCCCTGCCGCTGGGGAGCCTCAGGTCACTGGACGAGCTCTTTTGCCATCCTTGGAATGGCAGAGAGAATTCCCTGAAGCGTCCCACGGGGCCGCGGTTCCCAGAACTGGCGGCTGCTGACTCGGCTCGAGCTCTTCCTAGAACCGCTGGGCCATTGCTCACCCCCCGAGGCTGGGGAGGTACAGGGAGAAGAGGGGCCAAGGAAGGGGAGGAAGGATGACAGGAGACAGGCCACGTTGCGCAGAGCCTTAAGCACTCCAGACATCCTCCTATCCTTTTTCACGTGAATCCCAGGAGGATTACTTTTACCTTATTTTTAAGCACTGGAAAGCGCAGGATAAGCCCAGCTGCAGCCTGTCTGGACTGTCAGCTGGCAGCCGCAGCTCCCACCTCTCCCCCAGCTCCTCTGCCCGGCGCTGCCTCCCTGCTCCTGCCATACCTCAGGTTTGCTTTCAGTAATTCCAGCTCCTGGATTTGAAAGCGACCCTGCAAGCGGCAGAAGCCATGCCTAGGTATCACACCGAAACTCCTTTCCAAGCATCAGCACACGTTATACCAGGAAACATCAGGGGTAACAAATATCACTAAGAAGGAAATTTGCCACACAACAGTAAGTTTTAAACTAGGTTGAGCCTAACACAGGCAATCTATGCTGCGAATGATCATAGAATCATAGAATGGTTTGGGTTGGAAGGGACTTTAAAGATGATCTAGTTCCAACCCCCCTGCCATGGGCAGGAACACCTTCCACTCGACCAGGTTGCTCAAAGCCCCATCCAGCCTGGCCTTGAACACTTCCAGGGATGGGGCATCCACAACTTCTCTGGGCAACCTGTTCCAGTGCCTCACCACCCTCAATGATCTCCATGAAATGATCTCCATTACCAGCTTCCCCGTATGGCGGCTGTGTACAAAGGCTGCGTGCTAGTGCAGTTGTGTCATCACACTTCTGACAGTGCGCTTATTTTATATAACAGCTATTCTACGTCACTGCTTTCTCAAGCATTCACATGGAGCCACCTTGGCTCCTAACTCCACTCTAAGGAGCTACATGTACAGCCCATCACACACCTAGCTAGAAAATTTATTTCTAGGGAATAGATAGATGTCTATAGTGTGAGCCAGACATGTCTGGGACCAAATTCTTTTCTTAGCTAATCTCATGCAATTTCTCTTGCTTCAAGAAAACTGTGCCAAGGTGATGGAGAAAGAATTTGGCCCACAAGTCCGGCTTTTCCCCAGCACAGCATTTAGCTGTAGACAGACTCAGGGTTTTCAGAAGGAAGCTCTCAGAGCACCTGGCTGAAAAATAACAGCCAGAAAACCCCAGAAGATGGTGGATGAAAATGAGGAGCTGAAAGAAAGTAAATAAACTAAATGGGTTTCCCTGCTCTGACAGCGCAAGTTTTTCCTTCAATCATCTGCACTGCAATGAAAGGTGATGGTATTGCTCCATTTACAGAGTTTTTCCTGGCCTGTCCCCAAGGCCACAATACAGTGTGTTTATTTGGTTTTCATAAGGTCAAAGAAGCATATTTGGGTAACACAGAAAGTTTACTATGGACTTTCACCTTCACGATCTTAAACCAAGTGCGACAGTTGCAATGAGAAATATTTAATTCTGTTTACATTTTGGGGGGGGGGGTGGCTTTTGGAAGAGAGAAGGCTTTCAGTCTCATTCCACATCTTCCTCAACAGCTTTTTAAAAAATTATTTCTTACACACAAGAGGAAAAGAAGAAAATGTCAAGATCTAGACTTTACAGTGTTCCTAGAACACATTGCTGAATCTCTCAAACCACCGATCACAGACAAGTCAGGCACATCCAGGGAGTTACTCACACTGGTCTGTGCAGAAGAATTCTAGCAATAAGTACTGATCTAGCTGAAGATGTCAGTTAAGCAACCTGATTTAGTTGAAGATGTCCTTGCTCATTGCAGGGGGGTTGGACTAGAGATGACCTTTAAAGGTCCCTTCCAACCCAAACTATTCTGTGATTCTATGATACTGTTATTACGGATCACATACCTGGGGCTACTGTGCTCACATACTACTTTAAACAGGTGGGCAGAAGCTGCAGTAAGCAAGTCATGTGCAACACTGCCTTTTCCATGGAAGCAAAAAAAACGCTGGCATGGCTTATCAGCTTACTTTATCGGAAACCTCAACAGGCTGGAACTTCATGTACTTAAACACCCCACACCACGGTTTGTAAAAACAGGCCATCAAGCATGCACGCTACCCAAAAGGCGGTCTGTCCTACTCTCCACATCCCCAAACTCCATGGTCTATTTGGTGACAGTCCTTTTTCTGTTTGTAGTGGCCATGGAAACAGTCAGAAATCAAGAGGATTGGGAGCCTGACATTGGTTCTCAACTTGGTCTAACTTTTCCAGAAGGAACAATTGCAAAGGAAACCATCCCTCCCTACCCAAGTGGAGAACGACCGGCAAAATTCCACACTCCTGAGACACCTCCAGAAGTCATATCATGTCAGATGGGGAAGGACGTGAGCTGATGCTGAAGTCCCACCACCACTATCTCTGGACAAACCTGCACTGGCTTTGACCCAGCAGCACAATGACTACAGTGACCACATGGGAATGCAGATTCCGACTTCCCTCAGATCCAAGCCCCTTTCTGACACAGAAAGGGAAGAAGAAAAAGACATGATAAAATACACACTGATGTCACCAGAGGCATCATCAAACCATCTTATACCAGTGGTTTTCAAGCTGCAGTCCTCAGAACTTGGGGGGTTTCCATGAATTACTGATGACATCCATGAAAGATGATTAATTAGAGGATGCCTACTGTCAGGAGGACTTTCTGATGGAAAGTTTTGAGTTACTCATGTCAAAAGTGTTGACAACCAGTACTCTAGGTGATGAGTTGCAAACAGTTTCTCTGAGTCTTTGAATGCCTTGGGTGGGGGCTGACAGGTAATGCTTTTCCTCCTCCCACCTACATACTGAGTTATAGTCACTCCTTCCTAATTTAGCTCCTCCTGTTAAATTCCAAGCAGCTTCCTCAAGTAATCATCTCTAAAACTGAGACTACAATACAACAGATCCCAAACTCTCCCCAGACAGCAGGTACATGAAAAGGTTAACCATGTTCTTAACCCCCTTTGACTGCACCAACACTATGTAAGCAGAAATCCCTTTTCAAGTGACAGGAGAACAGCATCAAATGAGCTGGGCAACAGCTTTAAGGACAATTCTTTGCAGAAGGTGGCAGCTGGGCCTCCTCAGCTCTACTACAATGAGCCTAGTAGAAACCTACCTATTAAGTATTAATGTGTGGTATATGAGGTATAAATATATAATATTTATAATAAGCATACAGCTACATAGAAAATGTCTTAAATCTGCTTTTTAAGTTACAGTTGCTGTAACTCAAATGGCTATTAAGTTACAGACAATACAGCTCAATTAACTCTCACTCAGGCAAAGCAAGTTAGGTGATTTTACTGATACGAGAGAAGAAAGATACAGGAAGCACTCCAAGAAAACCATTTCTTCTTTCTATTTAGAAAACGAGCTATTTTTTATCCTTCACTCCAATTCTGCTAGCCAAAACAGTGAAGTTTTGAATCCCAGCAGCAAAATACAAGAAAAACAGAACAGATGTGATTCCACCCTCCAGGCGATGCAAAACTGCACAAACCGAGTACATAACCCTTCCTTCGTGTATTGACCTCTTAATACAGAGTGTACCATCACCGCTGCCAATTTGCACACACAGCCGTACTCAAGTCTAGGAAATGGTTGTCCTTAATTCCTTCTCCACAACTTTAATTGTGCTGCTGCTTTGTCTTGTCTACGTACAACAGGACCACAGAGCTTCCACCTTTTCTCAGAGAACAGCTGATTAGCTGAACAAGACGTTCCTTCCTTACTTCTTCGTTCTGGGCGTACTGTTTCTGCAGCCATCAAGGCCTAACTGCACAAACTATAAATAATACCTAATCCTCAAGATGGTGATTAAACTTGCTCATTATTGCTACAGCATCAGACACCTGCCTCTTACACTATGTCCAATGTGATGGAGGTGTAAGGAAGCATCTAGGAGAGAACAGCAGGTCTGCAATAGGCTTTAGGAACTACCTCCTGAATTCCTGATGAGCCAGTGAAGAATTTGCCCCCAGCACAGGGGATGGAGCTGCTCGCATCCCAACCAGCCCTCCATAGTCCTGCCAAGGACGGGAAGATGCTGTGAATATTCACTGAGGTCAAAGGGACCCCGGTTGTACTGTACGCCCGGCAGTTTTCAAAAAAGCTCCCGCACATTTGCACACAATGTAAAGCACAGAAAGGAGTAAGCAGTCTGATGTTAGCTGGTGCCATGGAAATTCAATGAAATACAGAACCAAATGTAAAAACCATACCAATTCACACACTTTTGCTGCTTTCTTTCCCCCTGTTTTATTCAGGCCATATTCCACTCACCCTATTCTTTCACAGTTGCTGTTTTCACCCTTTTCACTCCCTGCATTGTTTCCACTTTTTCTTTTTAAAAGAAAGCTGCTCCTGAGTTGATTTCTAGACTTCACAGACTCCCTCAGCTGCTCAATTCTTTTATCACACATTCCCTCCCCATCTTACCTGTTTTCCACAGGGGACTTCCAATATCCTTTATTTCCCCCAATTATTTGCCCCTGTTTTCTTCTGGTCCCAACATAAATGCACAAACATGTTCTAAACTAAAAGGAACAGCCATTGCAAATGCAGTCAGTCATTTGCCTGACCTCATACCACTGCATGGTTAAAAAAAATTTAAAAACACCCAACAAAACAGCATCTTTCTCTTTCCTGCTGTTCTCCAGGCCCCTCCCTATTTCTTCTGGGTTCGCAGAGTTTGAGCACAAAACCAACTGAAAGTCTGTCCAAACAGACATAGCCCATTCCTCAGTTAACTTCTTCAGCCACCGCTAAGGTAACTGCTGCATTTTTCCAGCAAACCACTTGTGTCACAGGCTCACCTCTCAGGGCTTAACTCTATACACATCATCAGCAAGTATGTCTGCCCAGCTAGCGTAAAATGCAAAGCCATTTCCCACAGAGCTGGTTTCCAAACAGGGCTTTGATTGCCAGGATTTGCCTTTATCAATACTCAGAAATTGTCCACTTGCCCGTTTTCATACCCCAGCCACAACTATCATAGCTGGGCAGCCACACGATTTATCACACCAGTTTCCCCTCTACTGTGACAAACTGCAGTTCACCAGTGGGGTTGCTAGGACCAGGACTTGGGCAAAAAACCTTGAAAGCCTGATCCAAGCAAATTGCATCAATACTCGTTGATGGCAGCGTGCCAGTGCTAATTACTTCACTGCCAATCAGTTTATCAGAAGCACCCAGCCAGTGTGGTCATCTTTCAGGTCCTCCCCCGTGTCTCCAAGTGCCCCACCTTGCCTTCCTCTGCTGCTGAAACATCTGGATGGCCCCTTCTCTTCTCACAGTGCAGTCTAAAGAAACGACAAAGGCTCTAAGTAACAACATAATATAAGCTCTAATTAAAATGCAGGGGAAAACAGAGTGAGAAACCACGGTATAATCTAAAGTGTTAAGATGCTTTAAGTCCAGACTGGAGCATCATCTTTGCTGCCCAACATGGAAACATTGAGCTAGTGCCTATCTGGAAGGGCAGAAGGCAGCTGGAACAGTGCAGTGTTGGAGAGCTGTATTCATTCTCCTCCCTTTCTTAGGAAGGCTGAGGAAATTAAACTAGATCCAAGAACTCTTTCTTCTACGTTAGCACTCATCTGCCACCAGCTTTTTTGCAAGACGGTCCCTCCCATCCTCTTTCCTGCGGTCACTTCAGCCAGCAGCCAGGCTCTTCCAGGAAATCAGACAAGACAAGAGCAGAAGCACTCATCTGCCAACCACCCGATCATACAGCAGGGGCAAGAGATTGTAAGAGGAAACTCATTTTTTAAAAGAAGCTTTTTACTGCTTCTCGGGATCTGGCTTCTGTGTAGAATGACACACAAAGAAACTCTTACAACACATACACAGTGAGGAGTTCAGATTAGGGAAGTACAGAGAGAAGTGGAGACAGCTCTGAACCAAGCTTGAAAACTTGCAGATCCTCAAACGCGTGTTGTAAGATGAGCGCAATAGGCTTGTACTAGGAACTAGGAGGGAAAAACAACCCCTTTTAAATCCTCCTATTTGAGGAGCTGCTGAACACTCAGTTTAAACTTTTTTTTTTTGGACATAGATAATATCCATGATTTTAACACTCAAATTTGAGGTGGGAGAGGGAAGCAACTGACCGCCAACATCGCAAAGCAACTCAGATCTCACCAGGGACAATCTAGAGTAACTGACCGTGAACAGAAAAAGTGAACTCATGTATTTTAAAGGGGTGAATTTAACTCAAAAATATCAAAACCAAAAAGAGCTATAAACTCTCACGCCATTAATATCTCGTAGACCTATTTTCAATACTTCTCATTCATATCGCATGTATACATAAAAAGAATGGCAACACACTTTCGTGATCTTAAATCTCAGAAGGGTTAAATAAGAGCTGGTGAAAAAGTCCATAACTAACAGTCTAAGCAGCAGTACTGCCTTGTGCAGTGCTGGGAATGCTTATTTACAGGTTGCTCCCTGCAGTCAACCTAAAGAACAAGTGATCAGGGATTACAATTCATAAGACACTGAGACAAACTTGCATTTGATTTACTGAGCGAAGCTTTCCAAAGCTGGTCATAAAGTTCCCCTTCCTCTCCTCCTGGCTCATACGCAGCCAAATACAGCTATACCTGAGAGCGCCGTTGCCATCCATCAGAGGCTGGGATTCAGCTCCTAAACTTTCAAAGGCTGCACAGTGTTCATAAGCGCATGGGGGCAAATACTCACTGACCTGAACTGCAGAGCTAGGAAAGATGAATAAAACAGAAAATACGGGACAGTTTGCTAAAGGTTTGGTCCATGACTCAACAGTTTATAAAGTCTGCCCAGGAAAGGCTGGCAACCTGAAACTGATGTAAAAATAGTGCCTTTTTTTAACAAATCCAGAGCCAATCAAAACCATGTACAAATCCACTGAACTTCAGGTTGTTACCACATTGCGTTGCAACATTTTGAACTTCCCAGAACAAAGCTTTCGTCCACAGGACACAGCCATTTGCTCAAACCAGAAATATCCGCTGCTGTTAACACAGTGAATTCTACGTACACACACACAGCCACAGAGACCATTCCTCCTTAGCAGGCAGGAATGATACTTACTTGAACATCTACACATATGCATGCAGCCACACACAAACATAGCAAACTGCATGTGTATGTGTTTATTAAATTGTACCAGCAAAAGCTTCAGTAAGAGAAAGTCGCAGTCATGAACTTGTCAAAGCAAAGAAACAAAACAAATATGCAGTGTAGCTCTTTGGAGAAGAGGGTATGGAGAACAGGGAGTCTGCAGATAAGATTTTCCCTGGGCTCTGATGACTTTATGGTAGAGACAGGTGAAGTGAAACCTGACTAGGGTAGCTTAAGCCAGAGAGAGTGGGATAGAAATAAACAGTATTATTCCTGGAAAGAAGGGGTAGTAGCTGTCCCTCTGCCAAAGTGCACTCCAGTCCAGAGCCTATTAGCTGCGGATTCCTTTCTGCGCTCCACCTCCCAGTGTCAGGGCACTGGTCCCAGGCCTTGACGTCAAAGCCGCTTTTTGTTTGCTGCGCAGACTTTCCCCTTTTGCAGGTTTAGCAGACCGAGGCATGGAAGCAGCTGGGCAAAGGGCTCTATTCTGGCCAGATCTGCAAACTCAACGCAAGCCTCCAAGGAAAGTCCTCTCCCCATGTTACTAATGTCAACCTTTCCAGTGAAAAAAAAAATTAGTTCAGTATGTCTGAATTGGTTTACGTCTAAATTGTCCTCTTGCTAACCTTTCCTTTGATTCGTGCCCTGTATTTTATCTGTTGCGGTTTTATCTAGCATTATTTATATTGCAAGAGCTACCAAGCAAGAATTCTTTCCATAAGCATTAAGACAAGACTGTAAAACTACTTCTTTAACTATCAGATATATTAGGAGAAAATCCTCGCAGAGACAGGGGGATAAACTCCCAGTGTTCCAGGATAGTACTTGGGGATATCAGAGGCAAAAGGAAGAATGAGACCAGGTGCTATTACGAAATCCTTCCACCTCTCTGAACTTGGGACAGCTAGAGCCAAACTGGTTGTTTTCCAAAGTTAGCAGAGGAGCTTCTCCTCCACTAGTCACGATGACTTGGGCACATACAAGCCATTCCTTGCCCTTCATATCCACCTGACTGTCTATCCCAAAACACAAGCTACCCTGTAGGAGTATAGAGGAAGAGGAGCCTGCAGTAGAGCTAGCTGTGTTAGGTCAGGCTTCTCCTGCTAAAGAGGCCCTTTAAGATACAGTTATAGCAGTCACAGTAAGATTATGACACTCCTAATATAAATTCAACACCATTATATCCCATAGCTTTTTTGTTTAAAGGCCAAAGATTGTAAGTCACTAAACGGGGCAAAAAGAAATGGAAAAATGCAGTGACATAATGCACACAAAAATGGGCACAGTAATCAGCTGCTATGTATTTCCGAGAGGAGATGCCAGTCTTCTCTCATGCTCAGAGTTAAGATCTGACCACATTTGTAAATCCCTCCTTTTGACAGCAATAAACCTGACACTTGCTGGGATATTCCACAACAGGGCCCTTCTATTCCCCTGCTGCTGAGACTCCCAAACCCATCTCCCTCCACGCAAAGCAGAGACCAATGCTCTTACTCCTGTTCTTCAAGCATAGGTGTGCTGCAGGCTCTCCTTTTTTCCCCTTCTGAAAGCTTAAAGCTGGGGAACCTTTGGTATCTTTCCTTCTTGTAAGACTCTCAAACTAGTACTTGACTTTGTGATTCCTGCACGAGTACTGTTCCTGGCTTTGTATACCTGTAACCGAGATGAAAAACATGAGTATTATCTCCTGGCTAAGGCAGAGGGCCATCATTGCTGGGACGCAGCATTCCTAGGCTATTAGTAGCTAACAAGATGAGCAGCGTATGCTCCTGCTAGTGAAAAGACAGGAAAAAAAGACAGAAAAAAAAAGACCTTTCTATCATCTCTGCTGTCAGAGTAACAGAAAACTATATGCTCAACCCAGGCCAAAGTGTTTCATCCCTTGTAAAGTGTTAATTTGCAAAGCAGAATGCAAGTTGCCTGCATCTCAACGGAGCCCGGTCGTCCCATGCTGTCCTACTGACCTGTACAGAAAGCCAAACTTTCCAAAGAAGTAACCTACATCCAGTTCCCTGGGACAACTTATTCACTAACTAGTGTGAGTAAATATTCATTCAACAATGCACATCCTGGGTAGGAGGAAGGAGTCCCAAGCGGAATCTCATACAGTCACACTTCCCTCTCCTGTCTTTGACCCAAACTACAAGCACACAAATAAACAGGGGAACCAGGTGTCACATTTACTCTCTTTTAAGCTTCTTCTAGTGTTTTCAGGGAAGCCATATTAAACAAAATGGAAAGGCCTGTTCATTTTCGCTTGTTCTCTAACAGCAAGGAGACACAAGCTAGCAGGTCAGTAGGATAACTTTATATTACCAACTTAAAAGCACACATGGGTGCTATCGGGGGCAGATGTCAGGAAGTCCGCCAGCTGCCACGGTCTGATCTAGAGCTCTGCACGGGAGCGCTACACCAAACCAGGCTCTGACTTTCTATCAATGTGTCCTGGAAATGCACACTGCCAGTCAGGTCACTGTGGAGATAAACAGGACCTTTTAGACCTCATACAGATCCTTTCTCTAATATAAAGGCTTCACAAAATTGAGCCCTGGGGATGACTAGCAACTTGAACTTA
This sequence comes from Pygoscelis adeliae, assembly GCF_000699105.1. Taxonomy (NCBI): domain Eukaryota; kingdom Metazoa; phylum Chordata; class Aves; order Sphenisciformes; family Spheniscidae; genus Pygoscelis; species Pygoscelis adeliae. The sequence goes on along the minus strand of NW_008824547.1, from coordinate 2,318,596 downwards.
ATTTATGTCACACGGCGCACTCTAAAACTAGGCTGTGATGCAGAGAGAAAGAATATTTCCAGGTATTGAAGGGACAGCTATTCCAGTAACTCATCGCTCCCCTCCCACTCCACCGAAGTAGGTGAGTGAGTGACACGAGGCTTATTCCAAGCACTCTGAACCCAGGAGTCAGGTCTCAAGAAATCAATAGACCGAAATGCTAGTAGTAGGGGTGTCAGGATGGAATGGTTGCATGTGGCTGGTTATTGGCCTTCAGACTGTTGACCCCTTAGAGAGTCATATTTTCCAAGCAATCCCTGTCACTACAAGAGCTGAGAATCTTCCTTTTTAAAAATCATAGACTATCTCATCACAAGAGAGAATTATGAATCCAGAGCCAGAGGCCTGAAGAAAAACAGTAAGTATGCAGAGAGCTAACAACTACCGGAGCATCCCCCTGATACTGGAAATAGTTTAGGCTGGTGCCAGCTCTCAAAGAGGCAGCAGCAAGGCAAGAAGATTGCCTAGAAGATCTGCTTTTAGCAACCAGCTGGCTCCCAGGGCAGGATTTGTGCCACAGCAGCTCTGCCCACTCCCGACTCCCACCCATTCTCTCCCTTCCAGACTCACGATACAGGAACAAGCTGCCTACCACAGGAGGGTGATCACTTGTATGCATTTCATTTGTAAATGTATGATGGGGTGTTTCAGAGTTAAAAAAATACAAAACAGCAACATAGCTGAAAATGTTCAGCTAGGTCCTAAGTCTCAGCAAGCCAAATAAAACTCCTACCGCCTCCCCAGCACTGAGCAGTGAGCAGCTCTTTGTGCCCCGCCTGCTGAGCGGCACCGACTTCCCACCCACAGTCAGAACAGACAAGGAGCACGGGGCAGGCGCTACCATGGCTTGGAGGCCATGGCTGCCTTGACTTCCCTGTCACTTTTTTTTTTGCTTGTGATGATGGTGCAGAGACCTACGGAAACAGAAGTCCTGGGAGGAAGTGAGTCAGGAAACCTGTACCACGAAGCAGGGGGAAGTGTGACTCAGAGCGCACGGTGCTCGCTGCTCCCCAGCGCCCTGGAGGAGGTGATAAGATTGTGTAATCCCCAAGATAACTTGCTGCACATCCTAATTCTGCTGATCCTCCCAGGGGAGGGGTGCCTCTGCTGAGTACTGTACATTAGCTGATTTCTTAGAATAAACTGTGACAGCTCCCTGTGAGCTCATCGTGTGGGAGGGGGGATGCTGGGCTCCCTGCCTGTGCTGTCAGAAGAACGAGGAGCTACAGAAGCACTGAATTTATCAAGAGCACAGCAAAGACCTGGCAAACCTCTTGTTTAGTCTAGTTGTTCTTTCACAGAGAGTGTAGGGACATAAGTACTTGAAAGCGACAGAGGAATCAGCTATAAAGCAGAGGGGAGGATTTAAGAAAGAGAGAATTTGAGAAAGAAGAGGAGGACAAATGTGGTGGCAATAGGAGGGGAAGAGACAGCCTGTGTGGTCAGGACTGGTGAGGGGACAGCTGGGGAGAGAGGTACATGAGATACCGGGAGGAAAGAAGCCAAGAGTGTAGGCCAAGCAAGGGAAGTGAGGAGGGCAGAGAGAGGATACAGGAAAGATCCTAGGGAGAGTCGCTTAGGAGCGATGGGGAAGGTACAGTGAAAGGAAAATGCCCCTGGGATTGAGAGAGCAAAGAAACGTTACACTGAGGGAAAGAGGCCGCCATCCATTTTGAGTTCTCAGTACACACCAGAGCCGGCGTTTGCATTTCTGGGTCTCTGTTCATCTGTGTAAGGGCCATTCCTGAAAAATAACCACAGCCCTAAAGCAGGGGGGCAGAATAAGATACAAAAAAAATCACCCTTTTTCAGCCATACAGGATTGTCCTTGTTTCCTCACCATGAATGCAGGCACAAGCAGCGTTAGCACTCACAAGCTCAGCCCTTTGCCTGTGTCAGTACAGCGCCTGGTGCAAAATGGTCTCGGGACACAAGTAGACTTCTGGAAATTTCTGCTCCCAGGCACTTCAGGGAGCTTGACGCCAGCTGAACTTCCAAACTCCTGCCCTCTGCTCCCCGGAGACAAAATCGTGCCCACAAAATTGCTTTTGCAAACAAAGTACTGAATATGAACAAAGAGAGAAGGAAGCGTTCACTGTCCCAGCACAGGCACGGCTGGCACGCGCGCACACCGAAGCACGCGCTGCTGCTACACGTGGGCTTTCACAAAAACTTGTCAGAGAGTCAGAAAAGGCCCCGTCCTGTTCCAACTCACCAGTGTCAAAACCCACTAAACAATCATGAACACAGCACGAGTTAGGGAAATCCAGGCCTGGTTATACAGAAAATTCACTCTCAAGAAGTATCATTTTCAGAAGGGACTGTTCTGTGCTTCCCAGGAGAGCTTCATGCTCCAACGCACAGGTACACTCTGGGGCTGCAGCTGCACAGAGGCTCTGTCCAACTGAAGTAGATCTAAACTGTATTTCAAGCACTGTTTCAGACTCCCAACCATGCACAACACGGCACTAAAAAATACCACACAGTCTTTCAACTGCAAATTTGTTATGCTATTTATGTTTGAGTCAGGAGCCAGAAGTGATCAAACCATCAATTTCAGAGACTTTTACACTCAACTGAGGGGAGAAGATGCTGGCTGAAACTCAGAAGACCTAAAGCCTATTTCCATTTCTGCCCCGACCCGTCAGCTGTCTTGGGACAAACCACTGTGTGTCCTTGGGCTCCAGGTCCCTTTTCTCCCTTTGTTTGCCTCGCTGGTACCAAATGCAAGCTTCCTGGGCATTGGGCTGCTGGACAGTATATGCCTGTAACATTAAATGCATCCCAGACTGCAAAATGCTAAATGGTTCTGTAATGGAAATAATAATGAGTACTTTAAGTTTCAAGCCTGGTATTTCTAGGACAAATGTCACAACTCATACGACCTAATGTCCCAGGGCTACCGAGCCTGGGAAGGGGAGCTGTGTATCAGAACTGCGCATAGGGGAGCAGGCAACTGACCCTACATTTTCTGGTAACAAAAGAAGTAACGTTTTTATCATAAAACCCAAATCAAAGGAAATTCTTATTCCTCACCCATGAAAAGTGAAGGCTGCTGGAAAACCAATTTGCTGGAAATTTGCGATTATTATCATGAGTTCAGTAAGACCCTATACTGTAATTCCTTATTTCACTGTGATCAGTCTGTTACTCAGAAATAGGACAACTATATTTTGTTCCTGTAAGCGGTAACTGTAAAGCCACCATGCAAGGACCAAAACTATTGGTATCGTGCTTTATAAGTGTGTGTGAGTTATTCTGCCCCCTACAAACACTCACCCACCTTGTGGGCACAGTGCAGGGATGAAGCTGTGCCCAGCTGAGCAGGTACTCGCGGATTTTTGTTCAAATGTTTTGTAAGCCTGACTCAGCTGCTGACACCTCCTCACCACACTTTCGCCACACTCTTTTGCAGCGGCTGTTTTTCCCTTTGAATCTGTGCTAATAGGAAAGCATCAGGTGGAAGAGTTTATTTTTCTAGTTACTGTTTTTCAAGATGCTGTCTGGCCTAGATCAATTCCAAGAACTGAGGCAGTTGAACAAAGAAACTTCTACAGGCTCAGCAGCAGCATGAACAGCACTGCTCTGGCAACTTCTCACGCTGTAGCAAGAATTTGCACAAACCAAAACGAGACCACACGCAACAGAAGGGCTGAGCAGCACATGCAGGGAACCGCCAGCGACAGCACCTTCAGCATCTCTGCAGACAGCAGAGGCGGCAGGCAGCCTCCAGCACCATGCCATTACACTTCCCCAGAATACATGCTCGAGTAGAAAAACCTCCCCACCGCTGTTTATCCAGGCAACTAACCAAACCGCAGTGCTTCCACGGCCGTGGCAGGGGGAAGTCAGGAGATAGGGTTGTTCACTGAGTTCCCTCTCAAGAGGCCATACTCTCGGACAGGATTCACACACCACAGTCTCTTCTCTGCCTTGCAATACTACAGGTTGCTGACTATGAAGCCTGAAACTTGAACAGCAGTAAATTTCTTTAGGGGGCAGGATGGGGCAAAGCAGAGACTCGTAAGATCCCAGTGCTTCAGCCCTTCTTCCTTCACCCCCCATGCCAGGAAAAAAATCAGTCACTTCCATGAACTCTGCACAGGCACAAAAATCATCTCAAAAAGTCATCTCATTACATGCAACTACCAGTGCCAGCTTAGAAACAGTGAATTTGACGTCCCAGGTTAACCCAACCCCTTCTCAACTAACCCGACTCCTTCTTTGTTAACCCAACTCCTTCTTTGTGTGTACTTTGACAGATGCCTATGCTGGCGTTCAGGGTGGGTTTGTTTTCCTGTCTGGATTAATGCACTGAGGAGCTGAAATCAGGGGCCAGCCCTCATCAGAGCTCCACTGAGAAAGTAAAGCCCCAGGCTGACCAAAATCAACCTGACGACCTGTGTCAAGTGAGAAGTCTAAGCCAATTTTAGGCACAGAGGGAAAGGAAGGGATTTTCTTTCTCCACTGAATAAAGAAAATCAAAAACATTGAAAGAGAAAAAACTTTGGACAACTCATCTTCAGCTAATTGCATCCATGAAAATAGCAATAGAAATGCCTATATGTGCTATGTTCTGGTCACCTTAAGCTGTTTTCCGGATCTCATCAGATTCATCACAGCCATGAGACTCAGATGAATTTGGCACTGGGGCTGTGGCTGTCACAGCCACAGCTGTGGAATAACAAGCTTTGAGTCAGCCTGAAGAAAGAAGCAAATGAGCCGGTGCATCTCCAGTGACCCACTAATAGTTTGTGTTTCCAGAGAGCTCTCTGCCTGGGGACCCCACAGGCATTAATAAACCCTCACGATCCCCAACTGAACCACAGTATCAGTACATCTACACATAGGGGAAACTGAGGCATCAGAGAACAGTGCTTGGCCCCAATCATGCAGCAAGAAACAGAATCCAAATTACAAGATTATGAACTACAAACTCCTCCTCCTTACCCATAACACAAATGCAGACCCCTATATAAGTAGTTTCATTTAACTGACTGGAATTTGCCCTACAGCACACGCAGTCTTTATATGCCTCTTAAAGCACATTATCAAACATTTTGTGCATCAGCACACAGCACCATGCTGTAACTACCCCCTCAAGGTATACCTGAACCAGGACAATTTTGGGGGAGTCTGTGGCTGAGAAGTTCTTTGCACTCCAGAAGGCACTTTCCTTACTGAAGCGCAGAGCCCAGGGAGGACATGGCCACTGGAGCAGTCTGCTTGGCCAAACAGCTGCTTGTGCTTCAATTCTGATAGGCAAGATAAAAAAATAAAAGGTGGTCCTATCATAAATCTAGTGAACCTGAGTTACACCACGGATACATCTGGCCAATACAATGTGAATTGTATTTCAGAGGGGCTTCCAAACACCTGGCCCCAATGAATGAAGAAAGCCTTTGTCCCTTTCTAAAAGATCACGTTAAAGGCCTTTGTAGCCTCTCTTGGCGCAGTGAGGGTTAATCCAGGCTAGCAAACAAAAGGGATGAAGATCAGCTCATCTTTTCCATTCAAGCAGAGCCTGCTACAGAAAATGCTGGTTTCTCGATGCTCCGTGTCTCAGTGACTTCCAGGAACAGTGAGCTAAACTCAGCTGCTCTTCCCAGCACCAGCTGAGGGGGCGGCAGGGGATGGAACACAGCCCTGTTCTTGGAAGGCAGGAAAAAATAAGGCTCTGGCAGAGCTGTGCAAACTCTCCTCTCTCCCTCCTCCCCTCCTCAAAAGCCTCTTTCAGCATTTCTAATTCCTCATGGTACAGATGGGTTGGTTTTTCCTTTTATCAAATAAACATAAGAGCAATGCAAGAAAACTGTAGCTAATTCTCAAGCAGACTGAGGTTAAGTTAATCAAATAAATAAATGATAAGCTCATCTCCGTGAGCTCCCACATGCCCCATGATTTCGCTCAGTTTAGTGTATGACCTACTGTACTTCTTAACATTTTCCTGTTAGATAAACACAGAAAGCTATAGAACCATCCCGCTCATGGAAACTATTTTTGGCTGCTTTATCTTCATGCAATATGAATTCCAAGGGATGATTGGATATTTGGACTTCTCCCAGTCTGGCTGACTGTGAAGGGAGCAGACAGTAACCTCATTGCTATTCTTCTGTGGAAACAAACATCTTTTAGAGATGACAAGTATCTGGCTTGTAGGTACAGTACTCAATGAGATTCAGGGAAACAGAGCAGTCACCAGCTGCGAGGAATGTGAAGATAGCCTCGAGGCACACAAAAAAGGAAAACAGGAATCAGACTCAGTGTTTCATGGTTCCTCACAAGCTGCCCTTGAAATACAAGGCAGCAGCACCGAGCTGCGAATAGAGGGAGAAACCCTGCTGCAAAGTTTGCTGTCAGCAGCACAGCTGGATGAGAATTCGCACCATCTTTTATTCAGACTCAAGTCTGGCCCTGCTGAAAAATAAAAGAAAGCCTGTGACATCTGTGTTGGTAGGCCTCAGCTGAGCACCCAGCAAACTGGCTCCCTTGTCAGGCGTCTTGGCCAATGGGCCTGGGAATGAATGGGCCACAAAGCAGCTCAGACTAGCAACCGGTCACTCCAGGACAGGGCCATGGCATGCTGCCACAGACGCGTTGCAGGAGAAGCTGTTCCCCGAGATATACAGTAGCTGTTCAGCAGATAAGACGTCTGTCTCCAGCACAATCAGTCTCTCACCTATTACAAATGTTCCATGCACTTAAAATGCTGTGGTCTTCTGTTTGTTGGGTGTTTTTTTCACCTGCCAGACAGAAGGAAAATGCAAGTCTGCATGGTTACACAGGAGACTGAAGTTCCCTGCAATGCCAAGGCCATACGCACATATTTAGAAGACAAGCAGACTTCATCATTATCTTTGATGGATTTCAAGGCTATAAAAAAACCCAACAAAACACTCAGGGAATAGCACAGAAAGCAATGTAGAGTCAGCAGCAAACTACAAGACCAGTTTACAGGTTGTTGAACATTTTCCACTTGCTGATTTCTAGGTTCTCAGACACCAGCTAAGAGATTGAAGCACTCTGCTGTCCCTCCAGGACTTCTAAACTCCACCAGCATGACACACAATTTATCTTTGCTACCTTCAATTAGAAACAGGAAGCAAAGAGTTGGGCACTAGGCTCATTTTTAGCTGTGCGAAACTGTGATGAACCAGCTACTTGCCTATAAATCAATGTAGATGTGCTGATTTACGCTCTGTGAGAAATTGGTTCATTAGGTAGAATTAAATAGAGGCCCAAGCCACACCATTTAAATTTGAACAGTGCTCTTGAACACCCTGTTCAGTCCAGGAACTGGGATTTGCTTGGTGCCTTCCTATATTTAGCATACAGTAATGTAGTTGAAGCAACAAAATTAGACCCGCAAATAGACTGGTTTCTCAGTACTTAATCAAGGACCTTTTCCTAGAACTGCAGAGGGCTGAAATTAAAAGAAAGGAATGTGTGGTAATCAGCCCCACGGAGGCAGGAGGAAACCACCACGAGTTTAAACTCCAAACACACATTCTGGCCAGCTGAATGTACCCTTGTTTAAATTAAATGTGGCTTCACAGTGACCCAGGCCAGGGGTTGCATGAAACACTTCAGAGTACACAGCTCACGTACAAGGAATTATTGAGCAGATGCAACTCTCAAGGTCTGCAATTCACTGTATAATAAGAATGTCCTCGGACCCCTATCCTTAACGGATGAAAGAAACGACAGGTCTGGGGTACCTCTGAATAACGCTAATGTGTTTCTGTCAGTGACTTTCGTGAACAGCAACAGGTATAGAAAGGAGTGACAGAAAGACAAATCCAGTGTACAAACTGCAACATGCGTAAAACAGGCAGCAATCATACTGCAGCAGCACTTAACAACAAAGCGAGGAAAGGCAGGAGCCTGCAGCACTGCGCTCATTCATATTCACTATTAATAGGTCTTACAAGACAAACTAGAAGACTCCATTTTCTGTCCTTTTCTTCTTAATCTTCTAATTTTTATCGGGGGGCTGAATAGGAGAATTAAACTTTAAAAAAATCTTTTTTCTGTCACCAGTTTTCATATTACTATTAGGAAAACCTCCTCTTCGCATTCTAACCTAACCACTGCCAGAAGAATAAGACAAAGAAAATATTCTGTAAGCAGAAACATAGTCAGACATTTAAGAAGTGCTGAAATGCTTCAGCAACTGTCAAAGCTTGCAGCTTACAGTGAATGAAAGGGAGCTTCATTTTTATGTATTTCTAAAATACCAGCATCACAAGCCTCACAGTGCCAGTTAGGACATGCAAAGACATGGATGCAGAGCTAAGTCAGGGGAAGGTCTTTTTAAATGTATTTCAGAGCTGTATTTTCTAGCTTTGGCAATACCCTTGAAGAGGTCAGCTGTATCTCCCCATCTCTTCAGCTCTCACTGTCTGCAACCATTCTGCAAACAGATGGAACAGCCTGTCATGCACAGGGTATGCCCCTAGAAACGTCCTCCAAACAGCTTTTGCCAAAAAAGTTTTAGGATTGAATTTACTTCCCACATGTAGAAGCTACTGATTTCTCTCGGCAAATTTTTCCTGCTTAACGTGGGATCTCTACTGGACCAAGACAGATGAGGTAGAAAGATTAAAGAGTTCCCCCTGCACTGGTTTCATATACTGCATTCCCACTCCCTGCTATTGTGGGAGGCAGAAGGTGAGGGCAGAGCAGGAAAAATGAGAAAGTAAGGCAAGAAATAGGATATGGGAACCAGACATCAGTAGCATAAATTTAAATCAGCCATAGTGCCTTCGATTCACCCTGAGGCAAGACAGCTGAGAAGGAAGGGCTCAGCTAGCTCCCCTCCCTGCCGTTACCCTGCAGTGGAAAAGCAGTGCTGGGCTCTAAGGCTGAAACTAAAAATCACTCACTCGAGCTCCAGATACTAAGAATTGATTATGTAAAGCCACATCAGGGAATGCATTTCTTGTATGGTGCAGGTCTTTTTCAATGCAGGTCTACAAAACATTATAGCGTAATTAAGAGTCCATAAATATTAATAATTCCATTTGTAATTCCATTCCTAGTTCTGTTCCTTCCATTCCTCTAATAATTAATATTGGTTTCACATCATCATTAAAGATACCAGCTTGATGGTAGGAATAAAAGATTAGGCTGAGAATCTTACTCCTAATGAATGGTGACAAATAATATCAGGTGCAAATTGCACACTCTCTCAGGTGTGAGAGTGCAGAAAGTGACTGCCCTAACCTCCGAGTTAACCTAACAACACAAAAGCCTCTCTGATATTCACAGATACTAGCATTTCCTAGAAGAAAACCGAGAAGAAATCATTTACTCTTAAATTATGAAACACTCACTGGAGACGTTAAGTACATTTGAAAAATACATGTCAAATGCAATTCAGGGAAACACACTCCAGCGTTTTTAGAAAAGCCAAGTTACCTTCCTATCAAGGCAACATCAAGGAAATCGAAGTGGAATTACCACCTCCGCCACTGCGGTGAGCCCATTCAAGCTGAGGACAGCAGAGCTGTAATGGAGGGTAAATGAGAAGCTGTGAGGCAAAGCTGATGGGGAAGTGGGGGACTGTGCAGATATAGACAATAAATACCTTTTATCATACAATTCAAAGCAGAATCAGCATGTGAACTAGTTTAATGCTTCATCCTTAGCCTTGCCTTCTTTTTCTCTGCAAAGGCATGCTGTTTCTTTGAACAGGCTTTTCCTTACCGCTGCATGCTTTTGGGGGGAGGAGCTCAAAGGCACCAGCTGGTAAGTGGCACTGAGGCATGTCTTTCCCGTATCTTTGAAAAGCTTCCTTGGGCATCATCTCACACTTTTATGCTCCAGTTTGTTACGTAGGAACTGTCTGAGCTTTCGCATCTCATCCAGGCCTTGAGTTCATAGCGGGCAAGGCCCTGTTAGTGCCCCAGCGGAGACACAGCCAGCATGTAGAAAGGCCTTCCTATAGTTAATCTTATAAATCCTTTTTTGGAGCAAGTGCAAAGGTGGGAAAATTCCCTCATCTCACAGGCATGCTCTCTACAGAGCATCCGAGCCCTGCAGCTGGACAGTGTCACGGCAAGCACAAAAGCTCAACAGTGAGCATACCTTCTCTACAGCAGGGAGGCTCAAAGCTGTACAGACTCCATGCTCCCTTCCTAGCCCATCAAAAGAGGAATTACTATTTCAGCATCTGCATCATCATTCAGGACATTTCCAAAGGAAATTAACTCGGTAAGTAAGCAGGAGCTTAACTCACTGGTAGACAGAATAGCCAAGAATAACCAGCATGCTACCACCTCCCACTGACAGTTAATCCAAAATTGATATTGCTTCAGGGGATGATGGCTTTGAATCTCAGCCAGCTCACTTCCCTCTCAAACCAGCAGCGCTTTGTGGCCTTTTTTGACCCAGTGCCTTTTTTTTTGATTCAATGGCTCTGAACGACCTATTTCAAAGAAGCTGAAGTGTCGTTCTGTCCTGTAAGAGTCCCACTAGGCCTTAAATCCAGCAGGTACACAGAGGGATCATCTCCCCCAGGGCTTGTCCCTAAGCCCACAGAGAAAGAAGGAGCCGGGGAAGAAGTCCTTTACTCTAAACTCCCCATGTGATTGTTTTGCTTGACTAATCCGGTTTCCCTTTTGGCAAATTGAAACCTCAGCCAAAAATCCAGTGTCCTGGATTTCCCCAGTATGAAAAATTGCCATCTGCAAACCACCTATCGTCTTAGCACCTCCGCTGGGGCTCTTGCCTGCAAGTTATCTGAGCATGTACTTTCTAAAATGCTTATTACTAGTCAATGTTTTAGAATACTTTTTTCTTGAGGCCTAATAATTTAGAAATTAATTTATTATCCTCCTGTGATTCTAGCATATTATTCTGCTGTCATCCAGATCAGAAATACTTACTAAATGCTTCTACTTATTTTCATGATCATTAACAATTGCACCATTTCCATTTCAGAGGCCTTACACAATTCTTTTTCTGTTTCAAGCAGAATGTTTAAATCCTTTATCGTCCTTGAAGATAGCAGCCAAGGATAATTTACATTTTCCTTTTCATTTCCAGTTTTCTGCACTTCATTTCTAATTTATATTAACTGCGCCCCACTCTCCCTCCCCTTCCACTTTGCTTTTACTTTTTTGTTCCTAATGCTGTCTTCACCACTGAACAATGATCAACTTTTATGAAGATGCCTCTTTCCTGAGGGCAGAATCACAGTTCTTTGCCATATAATGCACTGTTCTTAAAGAATACCTAATTCTAATATTTTTTCCTATAAAACGCTCCCCAAGTTTAACTCAAAAAGTCTTTTAACTTTGGGTAAATTATATGTTACATTATTAGTTGGGAAAGCCTTCTTTTTATTTAATCTTTAACGAGGTCACAGTCATGCAGATACTACCAACTTCTAATCCAGCTCTGAAATCCTTTGCTCCCAGATGTGCTGGGTCTGTTAAAACACTACTCAATGATTTCTTGAAGGCCACGCAGCACATAAATCCTTCCACTCTGAAATGCTGTACCTGCTGATTTGCGTAATCATCATGCACTTACCTTCTCTGGATGCATATTCCTGGACTCCGGTTGCACAACAGCCACTGAGTCAATGTGGCAGCAGGGACTAAGATGCACCTCCACCCCCACCACCAAGTGAGAACATTTCTGCTCTCCCTGGCATGCAGAGCATCCTCCCGCTGCTTTGGCTGGGTGCTGGGCTTAGAGTTAGACCTTAAAAAAGTGCTCCCAAAATGCGTGTGAAAGGAAGGGATGAAAAATACCATGGCTGGAAAACAGCAGAGAGGGACAAAGTAAGAGCCTGAATTCTGCACAGTGCTGATCATGATGCAGGCTGGCAGCTGGGGATTGAGACCCCACTGCCCCTGGGGGATTCCAGCAAGGACAAAAGGAAAGGCAAGGGAAGAGATCATCAGTGAAAGGAGTGGAAATATCTTACTGAGTCTCTTGGGGCAGAACCCTCCTAAGGTGGAACCCAGAGGAGAAAAAGAAGAATGGAAAAGGGTCAGATGAACAACTGCATTTACTGAAAAGCTTTTAACTTCTAGGACCACAGATATCTCATGCCACCCAACAAGAAATTGTTGCTTTCAGCATTCGATTAAGTAAGAGTTTGGTCAAACTGCTCCCTCCTGGCACCTTCACTAAACCATCCTGTGCAAAGCCAAAGACAAACCCCCTCTGAGTGGCCAGCCCCAACTGCGCAAGATACCTCCAGCAAGCTGAAGTCAGGCCCATCAACCCTTCTGCCCAGGAAACTGGGGGTTTCACTAAATCTCACTGTGGGAACACTTCTGGCCCCAACCCAAACAGATACTTGCCCACACCTCTTGCTAATATTCCTAGGTCAGAGCATGAAACGATTCTTCAAAGTTCTTCTTTGAAATATAATAACAAATTATATTTCACTGCAGGCAATCCATGCAGTAATATAGTATCAAATAAAATTGAAAGTTTATCTTTTCAAAGCTAGATACATTTGAGTTACAGAAACAGCACAAAGTCACTAAAGAATTATCTCAGATTAACATACTACACAATCACATTTCTTTTAAAACCTTTTCAGCTCCATCCTATACTATACAAATGGAGAACTGTTCTAAACTCCGAGTAAATCTGCTGCCATCCTGATATGTCTGGTTTTCAATAGTTTTTTACTAAAGAACTAAGTAGAGGAATAAACCCACGTTTGGTAACACTGTAGTCTGACGCTGAACTATCAAAACCATGGATGCCAAGAGGTAAGACTTTCCTTTGGGATTTTAATTCCCTGCACTAAGTACAGTATTAAGTACAGCAGAAGATAAAGCATTCAGTCCTCTCTGCACATAGTTCACCCAGGTGTGTTGTGTGGATGCTGTGTGCATTCACTCACATGCAAAGTACATCCTAGTCTGTATGCCCTGCAGTCATTATCCATTAGCTTCCCACCAGTGCTTCAGTTCAAATCTTCAAGTTACTTTGGGATGTCATTTAGCCTCACAAGTTATTAGAACATCACTTTTCTCTGGCTTGGTTGCCTACATTATCACCTTAAAAGGACAAAAAAAAGAGAACGGGGAAGAATATTGCACTACTCTACCTTTGGAAGCAAGGATCTACCAAGCATAGTACCACGAGTAGCTTTATGAAGAGTAAATAAGGTTTACTTTACCACAAAACACCTGAGACATTCACCCTGTGGTATTTTGAAGCTGCAGGTGTTCTTTTGAGGAGCCTGCTTTGCAATGCACTGTTCTTCATTCAAACACTGTCCTTGAGACTTCTCACCTACACAGCACAGGCCGTTAAAAGGCCAGAGATCTGATAGGGATTATCTGGAAAGATCTGGTCTTGCCCTGGGACAAGAGAGATGGACTTTCCTGCCTTATTTTCTATAATTCTTTCATGCTTTACTAAATGTAATTGCTTGTCTGTATTTTATGATGATGTGGTACCAAATGATGATTTTCTGAAGATATTTAAGTTGCCTTCGCTGCAATCTTCTTTAAATTGGTTGAACACAGGCAAACTCAAGAAGCTGTTATGACCTTTGCACTAGAGCATTAGTGCCTATCCACTGTTTTTATTTCAATTCTGTGCTGGAGTCAGCTCACCTGTATAGACCTAATAAAGCTGTTAAAGAACAAAACAGCCCCAGAAAATCAGGAAAGGGCAATGTGGCTTGATTTATTTTGAAGATTTTTTCACTCACCACTGTATTTTCCACTTACAAATTATATTTCACCCAAACCTGCACTGTTTTGATACTTCAGCAATTCATTTAATTCATTACTAACGCAATGCAGTTTACAAGGGATACATTTCTGGCACTCAGGGGTTAGCGTCTCTCAGCTATGGTCTGGCGTCCGAAATTAATCTTATCTCAAGGGCTCTGTGTAAAACCCACAGGGAAACATATCTCAGCTGGATCCACCTGTTGCAGGGAAAGAAGTACTCTCCCAAAGTGAAGAGGTAAAGAGATCATCTCAATATGTTTATGGACACATATGACAGTGGTTCCTAAGCCATGGTACTGGAATCACCGAAGGAGGAACTACCCAGGTCACAGGGCAAACATCTCCATGAGCACAGTTAAAGCTGATGGAGATGGGGTTTGGTAAATGAAAGGGTGCAGTGCGGGTCTTTACTCAGGACAGGGAGGCTGGGTCCCTCTGGGGAGGAATATGGTACCTTAAGGATTAGAAAAGTATATGACAGGAGGGCGTGAACAGGAAACTAGAGGCGCACCTTCCTATATGCATGAAACAGCACATTTCCAGCGGCCACCGTCTCATGATCTGCCCTTGGCTCCAGTACTGATAATGATGGTTGTTGCTAATACCTATGGTTGCTATTGCTGCTGCCTGTGCATTAGAGCAACACAAATCTGGGAACCCCTGGCACAGGTTACAACCACAGGCTGAATTCCTCTTTGGTACCACTTAAGCCAATATGAGTTCTGAGAAACTGTTGCCACATGTTCTCTCCATGATGTGCTGCTTAACAAGCAGCTCTTATTTTGTGCTGGCTTCAGTTTCAGAGTGATTTCAGTGTATGGTCCCATATTGAATGCTTTGCAGTGCAGTGAATTCGAGCTGGGTAACCGTGGCAATACCAGTGTCTAAGACGACAGCTATATGCTCTTCTAGTTACATATGAACAGAAACAATAGTACTCAGGGCTGTTCCTATCCATTGGAAACATTCACCTACACCACAAAAACACCGTGAGGAATGCTTATGTTATTTGGGTCTCACTTAACCTCTCATACCTGACACAAGACAAGTCTGTCCCAAAGCCTTAAAAAAAATCAACACCCCTTATCTCTGAGACTCTGACGATAGCCCGGGTTTAGCAAGCAAACACCACTTAGGTCAGGTTAGCCGGCTGACACATTACCTGTGATATGTCCTTACTTGCATTGCCGTCACTCCATAAGGTGTGAAGGGCTGTTTTCACCACTGGTCAGATTCACCGCAAAATCACAAGGCATCTTCCCTTTCCCCTCACCTGCCACAACTTAATTATAGACCACAAAGGTCTCCAGGAATGAAACATTACTAACAGTGATCAGGGGATTCTGTGCTGTTGCCCAGAGTAAAAAGCAGTCTTTGTGGATAACTTTTTCTAGATCAGCACCCTGACTCTTCAACCAGGAGAAAGGCAATTAGTTTCAATGCTTTGTCAGGTTCCCTTCTGTGCAGAGGGAACTCGGAGAAGGAGGTGGCGTGAGAAAGCTTGCCATAACGGGAAACCTCTTCGAGGAAACCAAAGAGCTTTTGTCCTTCTTTCTGGAGCCTGTCTTGTTCTTTTCTGTGTAACTGGGTCTGATGAACTTTGAGATGTGCTGCATAGTTTCCTACTTACCCAAGCCTTCAGGAAGGAGAAGTCAGGGAAGAAAAAGCCATTTATGAGAAAAGGTGGGTTTTGTGGGAGCTTATCGAGCTGCAGCACATAGCCTTTAGGGTATGCGACTATTTACTTCTGCTCGAGCTGTACTTTTAGCTTTCAGCAATGACAGCTACAGTCCTTTTTTTAATTTAAAATTACTCAATGTTAACCGAAATAAGTTTTAACTTGAAATGCTAACTAACTTCCAAGAGAGGGAAGATTCTTTAAGCAGAATTCACTAACCAGTCCTGAGGAGTCAGGCTAAAGCCAAAAGGCCCATTTCTTCAGCTTGTCACACATCGATCCACCCTGTTCACATGGAGCTCTGCAGTCCTGAGAGCTGCAGCTAATTCTAAAAGTTCTCATGATCAAAAGTTCATGAGATATTTACATCACCGTTTACCAGATACCCAAGGGAATTACAGCTTAAATATATAAATTCCATCCTCAAATATACATTATGCTTTCATTTTTTACCTATACATGTACACAAATAACTTGTTAATAATTAAGAGCTTTTTGAGAAACTGGGAGAAGAAATGGATTTATTAAATGTAAATTGATTTTTTTCAGCCAAAAAAATCCCAGCCAATAGCAACCAAGTGCTCTTTTTTTTTTTTTTTTTTTTTTTTTAACAATTAGCCTTCGGTTGGATTGGCTTTTACCATTTGTTGCTAACTCGTGGCTCCTCAGCCAACCAAACACAACTAACAACTGCTGTTCAGATGATATTATAATATAGCACCACTATCTTGTGGGTTTTGTGACGCTCTGCTGCTGCCTTGAATTCTCCCATGCACAGAAATAGTGCTTTGGAAGGAGCGTCTGTGTTTTATCCACATTACTTCATTGTCATATCGACAGGAAAAAACTCTGAGGGAAGCACGTTCGCTAAACCCATTATAAAAAGCACAGACACAGAACAAAGCAAGAGACAACAGCCAAAGACAACTCCTCTGGCATGCAGCGTAAGGGGACAGGAGAGCCTTGGGCATCCCCCCCACCCTCTTTTCTTGCATGACATTCCTTATTTTTCAGGCACTCCTAGGAGTCCCCTTCCAGCAAGCCCCAGCTCAGAGGGCAGCGTGTAGGGCAGGAGCTGTGTACCCACCATACATCACATTAGAAACAGTCTCAGCAATTTCCACCTGCCAGAGCTCGCCCCGAGCGCTGTGTTTCATTTGGTTAGTACCCCAAGCTACCTTAGGCCTGCTGGGCCCATCAGAATAGAAAAGGTATAAAAGAGCGTCATTCTCTCTCCCCAGCACTGCAGGTTTTACGCTGCTACCACAGGGCACAAAGCACGACACTGATCGCGTCACAATCTTAAAGCAGGGGAGTGACTTACCTTGAGTGACATTCACAGCTGATAGAGGATTCTGCCCAGACTTGTGCACCGCTTTGGCTCCATTCACGCCATTGAAACTGGTTTAAAGAAAGCAAAAAATAGGTAATCTCACTCTTTGGGAATATCTTTTTCCAGGAAAAACTGATTCACTAATTTTTACATTGGACTACTTTTTTTTTTTTTTTTTTTTAAGCTGATTCAGCACAAGACTAGTATAGGCCCTTGCTGCCTATATTGACCCAGCTAAATGCAGACATCTAACTGAAATTCTTAGAACAGGAGCTTCTTCGAGCGTTAGTGGTGACAGAAAGATACATTCCACCTGAATCTGACTTACACTCATTTGTCAGTGCCCAGATTGCTCTGCTGGAGGAACCAGCATTTCTTAGGTTTGTAGGCTCATATTCTATGACTCCACCAAGTTCATTCTGCTGTACCTTCAAGGATCAGAGGCAAAGGGCTCGATCTACCTGGCCTGTTGGTCAAAAAGTCTTTTTAACCCTCCTTCTGCTCCTTTCTCCATGGCAGCTGAGCCCATTTTCAGCAGCTCCTTGTTCACTGCCTGCTTCTGCACTTTCTAGAGCTCATAAATCCCCCTGGACTGGGAGGTAGGGGGGACTTACGTTGCAATTTGCTGCATGATATGGACAATGGCTGCTGCCCCATTTTGAAATCCAGCACACTCTTCTTGCTTCCTCCTCAAAGTGGAAAGAATTAAACACTTGTTCCTGGGTGAGGCAGCAGCTCCTGACCTTGCAGAAACTCAGCGGGAACCAGGAACTGTTGCCACCCCAAAGGTGAGAACCTGCTGATGTGCTGTGAAGAAGGAGTTGCAATGCTTCTGGAACCATACCCCCAACTTTCCCTTCCCCTTCATTCTATCCCTGCTCTGCCTGATGAAATCCTAAGAGGATAAACTGTAGTTGGCAACTTCTCAAGCAGTGTGAAGAATGGACTCCTCCCACTCAGAGCTGTGGTCCCCGCTCACTGGCACACTGAGGCAAGCCGTGCAGTTCACTGTCAGGTACGGTTAGTGCCTTCTGCGCCATGGCGTCGCTAAAGGCTGCACATTTATGGCCGCCACAAAGGCCTTTGTGCATGACACAGCTTCCTGAGTCAGCAGAGGGTCTCTGCTGTCTACTGTTGTGGAGGCTGATCAACCTCAAAAAAGACAGGAGAAGTTTTTCCCATTTTTACGAGAGTCCTATAAGCCTTGCTGTGCAGGACTGCTCAGGCGCTTTGCCTTTCCTTGTTTCCCTGTTCAACCCACACCCTGCAAACATGACTAATGCTCAAACAGAGCCACAGTTTATCTACAGATGCCTCTGGTGAGAAAACAACATGGAGAGCAGGTGCTGGTACATACGGAAGCGGAAAGACAGGAGGGGCTCAGGCCGCAGTTGGATCACTCGCTGGGGAAGAGTTTCACTAGTGTGTTTCAGGCATGAACACCACTGAATATACAGCAGCCTGTAGCACAGAGGCGCTTTCTTGGGAAACAAATGTGATGTAAAGTCCTCCTGGTTTTACATCTCAGTGCATCTTTTGAGTAACAAAATTCAAACACCACCAAACCATACGAGGACCATATACATTTTTGTGAGTGATACTAAGTCCCAGCGCTGCTCACTTACAGAGCACAAGATTGAGCCTGCCCACGTTTATGGGGCCACAGTATTTAACCTGAACTAAGGCAGGAAATAAGCAGCTCAGAGGTCCTCGCTTTATCACAGATGTCTGAGAGAGATATTATTTGAAACCTGGGACTACCATTCTAAACAAAACATGTTCGTCTGTTAAAACCCAGCAACACCGTTCCAAGAAAAGAAATGGCTGTTTTTACTGTCATTCCACTGCTATAGAAGTGAAATTGGTAACTTTGTCACACGATCCTGGTAAGCGTTTACTTTCTCCTACAGATACTTTTCCTTTCCCAAAGCTTTCAGCGTAGCCATTTTCATGCTCCACTGTAAACTGGATCACTGTGTACCTTGTACAATTTTTGTTATATAAAAGCTGTACTGGGCATATTATTATTTTTACACACTATCCTTTCTCTTCTATACCTCTTATTAGATCACAAAGAATAAAGAGTTGATGTCAGCTATCAAATAAATATAAATGCCTGCTGCAAGTCTGAACCAGGCTGCTGTACAAATATTACATACAGATAAGCGGAGTGATCTAAGCTGCAATAACCATCTTTCAGTTAAGTGTAATGCACAATGTGCTGTTCAAACCACAAATTAGCAATAATATGGAATCAATTTGAGTAAAAAAATAAATCAGAACTTTGCCTTAAAGAATGGCCTTTTAAAATCAAATCAAATCAATTCTGTGAAAAATAATTTTCTCTCCCAGCATTTTTAAGGACTATGGTTATTTTTCCATTTCTTGTGCAGATCTACATAAAACCTTTTCTTTTTTACATATACTAAAACCCAAACATTTCAGTTTTCAAAGGCTATCAGGGTTGGTCTGACTCTCCTTTCTGAAGAAAGAAGTGAGAACTATATTTAAGCCTCATCTTTCAGGCACACAAGTAAGGCTGGATTTGTTTCCTTTTAATACACATGGAACAGTGGGAAGCCAATGCTTTCACCTATGCTTAGTTTAACAGAGGGGGGAACACTAGAAAATTCACTTTTCAGAGAACTCTACAATTAACTGTAACTGAACTAACAATTAACTGCAACACTGAAAATTAATATTAAGCTCAATTCTCCACTTCTTCCTTCCTTGCTTGCATGGGAACAAACAATGCTAGCATTTGGAATAAATCAACACAAAGTTAATAGAGCACCATTTTGTCAGCACACTGTTGCAGCCTCATCACCACCATCGTGCTGATGTCACAGTGCCTCTCTACTACGCTGTCAGTGAGGAAAGGAGGTCAAACAGATGAAAAATTAATTCATGCCTACTTTGAGACACCTTTACTCTACCAGAGAGATGTAAAGAACCACACTGCAAACCAGACCTGTGCCGAAGCTGCTCCATGTGCTCTCTGCAGGAGACATACTCCTGATTTACACCTAGCACCTGCCTGGTTCTGAGTAACACCTGCAAACATATAGCAGTCCTCACCGGCCAGGTAAAAAAGCCACTTGTCACAGGTGTCCCCCAGTTACCAATCCAATCATTTAAATACTTCAGAGATCATCCATCCCCAACATGGACCAAGCTCTGCACAGAGGGGTGGCAGAACCCAACAGACACAGGCTCAAGAACCAGAATATTTTCAAATAATCTGGTCATTGTTTTTGTTGTCACTTCAAAGAGAATGAAAAAAAAAATCCCAAACTATTTGATGCTCCTCAACCTATGACACAATATGTTACATCATAAATACAGCTCTTGGATATCCTTCTGCTAAAGTCACTGAAAAGCCCATGAGCTTGATGTGAGCTGTTAACTTCAAATCTTCAAATAAGATGTCTGCCAGCAGAGACAGGAGTTTGGGGACAAGCACCCACATGAGCTGGTATGATCAGAGCAAGTGATCCTCCAAACCCTCTTTGCAGAGATTTTATCAGAGCTGGGCAGGCAACAGGCAGGTCATGAGTCACTTGCATGAGTCACACTACCATTAACCCCTCCCAGCAGGATTAGGATTTAAGGTGGAAAATTACAGGTGTGTTGTAGACCAGGGTTGTGTAACAGGTCAGTCTGCATGGTTGCATTTCAGATACTTCCAACAGGTATCAATATGAATGGCTCAAGCATGGTGAAGGTGGAAGCACTTCAGAAAAGTGGTTAAAACGAGAAGCACTACACCTTTATGGTAACAGGTTAGAGGAGAAGCACCTCACACAACTATCACTGTGATATGTCATGACATTTGCAGCTAAACTTAACTTTTAATAGATGATGTCCTGTCTCTATATGATATCCCTTATCCTGACCCAGTGAAATGAAAGGCAAATGCCCCATCACCTGCAGGGACTGTTTAGCATTGCTCCTCCTGGTCAACAGCAGCACAGAAGAGTCAGACCGAAAGGCACAACACTGAGGCTAGTGTAGTTCCTCATTTGTATAGGTTTTTCTCAGAGCATTACATCATGTTAGTTTGCTTCTTCAAGCAGACTACCTCTCCAGAGTCTGGCACTACTGTCTTGAACACAGACTTCAGCATCACACAAACATCCCTTCCTCCTCCTCCCTGACTGTTCGGCTACATTTAAATCTAACCTTTGGGCAGCAGACAGCACAGAATGCAGATTCCCTTGCATTCAGATGTTAAAAAGAAGTGTCATTATCCATCATCCTAGATAGAGAAGTGGACATTAAAAACTACATCCACCTCAGTAGCTGGACCATACTTCTCAGCTAGGCGCTGAGCTCTGTATTACAAAGACTGTAGAAAGCCCACGCCTAGCCAGGAAAAGGGAAAGATGGGGGTAACTCCCACTGCCTGCAGCCTTCTTCCTCATTTTATCAACCCATCTTCTAATGCCATCTGTTCCTTCTTTTGATCTGCTTCATCCTCACAATGAGACTGAAAGCAGCAATTGAACTGAGCATGGGAGGCCCTCCACATCCAAAATGACCAAGATTTACCCCCTCAGATATTTCTAGTCAAAGTGGTACAAAATATGATGCCGTGGCACTGGTTATAATTGTCATATTTCAAGAACAGGCACACATCACTTGAATCTTAACCAAGCCACAGGGGTGTGCCAAGTTCCGCCCTGCCAAGCTCCCCATCCGCCGTATGGAAGGGTATTTATAAATCCCCCGTAGCTGGCTTGTCTTTCAGAGAAGGTGGCAAGGTCCAGTCCATCGGGTGTTGGAATTCTACAAAGCAGAAGCAGCACCAGGCTCCTAATGCCTTACAGATGATGGCAGAGCTCATTTTAGTTCTTAACCTTTTCTTTCATGGCAGCAAGAAATCATCTCAGTGCAAGCAAACATGCTGCACTGGCACAAAGAACGACCCCAGCTGCCAAGCTAATTGTGGAGACAGGAACGGCTGATAGGAGGATAGGGCAGGAGATGGGGTGTCCTTTGTATCAGAGTTGCACTAATGTCCTAAGTGAGCCACAAGTGGGGAATGTAACTTCTAGGATAAAGACCTTTCATTATTCAGTGCAGGGATTTTATCCTTTTAATGGAAAAAACTTGACAATCATGAATAGGAGCATTCAGATTACAGGGAAACTGTGGCTGGGTTTTTCAATACATCTTGTGCAACACACTCCAAACTCAACCAGTTTCTTCAATCTGAATTTATGAACACACTCTTTGGGATTCACGTACTCCACCCTTCATTACTTATTGTCAGACTGAAGCTAATGCAACAAGAGCTGAACAGGTTCAAGAAGAACCTCCTTGCAATGACCCTCACCACTGGCACAAGTAAGTGGAAGGACTGAAACTCAGCTTGAGGGAGATGCTGAGCACGTCATTCTGACAGGATAAGCAGGACTGCATTTGTGTGTGGAAAAAGAACCCCCTGATTAGAAAAAACACCTTGAAATTTCTTTCAACCCAGCTATCTCTGCTAACTAGCAAATACCATTCAACTTTCTTTTCTTACTGGAGAAGTCTGCTTGGGTTGCTCTACGGATGTCTGCTTTTCCATCCAGTTGAGAGTGGGGTTTGACACCCACTGTTTGCTTTTACAAGCTCTCAAGTCTCTAGGGCAGCCCTTGTGGTCGTGTAAACCAGGCTAAACATGATTTTAGGGCTAACTCGTACAAGGCAGCAGACAGGAGATGTGGCAGCGATACAAGGTAAAAAGACACAGCAAACATTTTCCAAACATTTCCAGTATTCTGAGGGCACTGCCATTCTAGAATGTCCATAGCTGAGACAGATTCTCAATACAATTTACAGAAATATACAAACTCTTGAGGACCCACTGTTCTAAGCTCAAACACCTTGCAAAAATGAAAGTTTCAAAACTGAGCATGCACTCAGGGCAAAACTTGCAAATTTACAACTACTTATTTTTCAGAATTCTTTCAGTCTTCTTTTACATCCACTGCAATTACATCCACTGCTCTGGTTTGGAGTAAGCAATAACAAAAAGGGAAGGCAAATGAGATTTGAGCCCTTTGTTTCTGTTATTGCTATTTTGCTAGAACTAATATAATAAAAAATAGCTCCTCAATGTGCAAAAGTTTCTTACATTAACTAACAGAGTTACAAAGAAAGGGAATTAAAACAGTACAACACTTACCAAGCACCTTATTTGGTTTCATTTAAGCTGTGGGGGAAAGAAGAGAAAGAATGGAGTGGCAAGGGAAGAAAGGAAAACAAATGGAAAGAAATACAGAAATTTGTTTTGACTATCCCCTATACAGACTATCCTCTATGTTAAATTGACAGAAAGTACAAAAGAATTTGTGGAAGATCTCAGAAGGAGATAGATTCATCTTAGTTATGGTTTCTTGAGGCGTTCAGCTTCTTAGTGAGCAGCATTTGTTGTATTCACCTCTTCTATTTACCAAAAGAGAAGGCTGTGAGCTACTCAGAATGTAGGTAGGCTTCTTCCAAATGCCTCTATGTTGCTCAGGCAAACATCCTAAGACAGCTTGGAACAGAGATATTCTTGTCATATCTGAACAGGCATTGTTTGGACAACTGAGGACAAAACTTTTGTCTCTACAGAATAATAGGTCTCTAACTCCATTTTTCAGATATTGCAGAAAAGGAGAAGTGAAAGAAAATCCCTTTTTCTGCAGACTACAGATCTAGGTCTCGCAGAATCCAGCCACAGCTTTTAACTCCTGGAAACCAGACAGAAATTCAGATTTATCACAATGGTATCTGGAATATTTAACACCCCAAATATTCAGAAGAGTGAGGTAATGTTGTAGGAGTTATTCCATTAACAGATTTAGATTCATTTAAATTTTATAACCTTCAGCTGATGAAACAGCTTATTGTGCCAGTCTACTAGTAACTTTTTCTGACCATCAATTTTTTTTTTTTTGTAATGTTGAAAGACACTGCAGGGAAGATTTAGGGTAAGATTACACTCATTTCCAGACAGGATATGTTAGAATACAGTTTTGAGCAACTTTTTGTCTTCATTTATAGCAGGTAAGACCAGGATTCAATCCTGTCTCTCTTGACCTGTCAGGTCAAATGGGGAGAAACATCCCTCAGGGTCAACAGAAACTGCAGGTCACGCATCCCTGAGGCCTGGCTTTAATCACACCATTTCTGTGCACCAAAAGAAGAATATAAAAACAACGTCCCAAATCAGCATATGCACAGGACAGTTAACTTCACCACAAGTAGGCCAAATGGTCCAAAGACACTGAAAAGGAATAAGCTAAGAGCTCAAGCCACTGCGTAAGGACTATAGGTGTCAAGCTGGGCTGCAGAGGAGGACTAGGCTTGTTGTCCTTGCCAACTATTAGATCACATTGGTGTCAGTCCCTCATGATTCCCCCTCTCCCTACTGCAATTCCCTGCTGGCCCCATGATCACTTGAAAATGCAAGGACAGAATGCTTTAATGAGCTGGAGGCAAGAGAAGCTGGCCACTTCTGAAAGACCTATGACTTCTCACATCATCAGGTAAGAGCCTCCTCTGGGAAATGCAATTTTTATATTCACTTTATCCCTCCAATACATTGACTCCATTGATTAATGGCAACTTTCCAATGCTCTGCTTAGTTTTACTGCCAAGTCAGGATCACGCTGGGGGACAAATAAGTAAAGTCTATTAGTAAGAGAAAAATGCTGCACAGAAAACCAAACTCAGCAGAGCTACACCATGGATATTGTAGCAAAATTCAAAGCAGCAGCAGATTTTTTTCTTCAGGTGGGCAATAATGCTCCTCCAGCTTTCTCCCATATATCTCTGATGCTCTCCAGGTCTGCAGCCAGAAGGAATGGGAAGTAAACTCCTCCTTTGCCCTGAATGCTCATGTCTGATTAGGAGCTGAAAAAAGATACTTGCTCTGCCTGCCCTACTATCCCTTCTTTCATTCCTCATGTGTCCAGATGCATCTTCTATTTATTGCTTGCTTCTTGCATTCTTCATCCCAATTGCAAAAAATTGCCATTTCCGGGAATACCTTTCTGTGTACCACCATTAAGGGCTGAAGTTCTTGTTTTAGCTGGTTGGTTTTTTGCTTATCTATTTACATTTCCCTCTCATTTTCTCGCCTGAAAAGTTAATCTTGTCCTATAGGTTAGCGTTCCTCAGTTCTGACCCGGGATAACGCCGTGATTTTCAAAACACTTTAAAGAAATTACTTCATTTTCTCTTAATCCAAAATTTTAATCCAAAAGTTTACCGACACAATTTTAAGCTTGTTGCAAACCAAACCTGGTTTGCAAAAGGATCCTAGCACCTCCTCTGACAAAGGCAGTTCTGCTAAACTTTGCTAACCTTCCTTCTACAATTTCATGCCAAAAGGCTCTCTTGGGAAGTCTCCAGCAAAATTGGAGGCATTCTCAAAATATGTCCTAAAACATATCCTAACCTTTTATGAATGAGGAATTAGGGGCACAGAGACAAAGCTACCCTACTACAGCCACAATGCAGTTCTGTGGCAGAATGGAGCAGAAAATGGCAGCAACTACGAAGTGGAGAGGGAAGATTTAGCACAGAGTCCTACTGTGCAAGTTTTGGTTCTAAAAGATGCTGTGAAAAGGCTCTAAATTTAGTCAATTTGGCGAAACCTCTGTTCTTAAACACTAGATACAGCCAAAGCTGGATATCTGCACAGCTCAGCTATGCTGAAACTCCCCATCGCCTGCAGCTGACTTATAACTTGGCTATCGATTCTTAATTACAGCTGCTGACTGCTGCTTCCACCTTCTACCGCAACTTGCCCTCCTGCCTAGGTGATTGGGTCAGGCTGTCTATAGCATCAACATGCATAAAATAAAATGAGACTGTGTCAGAGATTTAATTTACTCTCCTTTGCTACTGCAGGCTCCTCAGGCTTCTTTACAACGCTTCTTTGGTTTCCATTTCTCCCTTTGAGAGACTGCTCCAGAATCTCACTCCTCTAGTGGTTGAAAATCTAATTTCCAGGCTAAGTTTATTAATAGCAAATTTGTACCAATCTGTTCTTGTGCCGGCACTGATCTTTATTATAAAGACCTTTTCTTCCCCTCTAGTATTTACTTTGCAATGAAGTGTTTACAGAGAGACATCACATTCCTCTCCCAGTCTTTGTTTTGCTAGGCAAAACAAACTCATCTCTTTTAGATTTCTCTCATCTGCTAAGCTTTCTGACCCTTACTCATCCTCCTAGCCCTGTTCTGCACCTGCTCCTCCGCGAGTACATTTTTCTGACAGAACCGTACACAGTGTTCTTGGCACACTCTTGCATCTTGGTTTTAAACCTCCCTATTTGTAGCAGGACCGTCTCCTTGAAACTATCCTACAACCGTATCAGCCCTGACACTTCTCCACCATATGTTCCTATCGCTATCAAAGTTCCTCTGCTGCCTCCAGCAGCCTCCTCAGCACTCAGCTCGTTCCCTCCTCTACTCCCACCTGCCAGCACCTCATGCACATCATTCCCACACTGGCTGAGGACGCACACGGCCCGAAGCCGGTGCCAGCACTCAGTCCCACGCTCTCTATGCTTCTGTAGGGCTCTCCCACACACACCTCAGGTACTAGTCACACTGCCCCGCTCCTCAACTTCAAAACAAGCGAACTCCCACAGAAGACTCCCCTGATCCTATGCCTCCTGGGCCTCCTTCCCTGGTTGGTAGGCTCTTCTGAACACCACTGACTCTCTGGCTTTCAACCTTGGATCTTCTATGGCTCAGTCAGTGGTGACAAAAGGACAGAGTCTCCTCTAGGCCCTCAAATCTTAGACCTCTCTCCTACTCAGAAGTACACAGCCCTTAACTAGACTCTGCAAGCTCTAAAATGCAACCAAACAACCCCTTCAGAATGGTCAGATACATCCACTGAACTTTCCCTGCTGCCATGAACAATGGGAACATCCTTTTCCTAACATGGGCCAGTTCTCCTCAGGCTTCCCTGCTAATGAAACACCAGTTCCCTGCTCACGCTGCTGGCTTCACTACATTGGGGTTTCCCTGTAGCTTCTAGTGTCTTACACATAGCTACGATGTCTCCCAGATTACAGCCTTTTGCCTAGCCTTTCAAAGATCCACTTTCAGTATAAACCCAGAAAGGGCAAAAATGGCATACAAAATGCCATTTAAAAACAAGCAAAGGCATTTTCATACTTGCATAAAGAACTAATTTGGACATAGCTAAACCCAGATCTTAGCCTAGGGAATAAAGAATTCTTCCATTTTCCAACCCTCAATCTAATTCTGTGAACTGGGGCAAGCGGGGACATCTGTTGCCTTGTGGAAATAAAATTCAGAGGAGCACACCCATGGGAACTCGTCCAGTGCTATTTCAGTGGCATGGTTCCAGAAACTGCCCTCATACCCTGTCTTCACTCATGCACTGCTCCCAGATCCTCGCAGTAATAATGGCATTAAGGTCACACAGCATAAACCAGTTCATGAAATCTGCTTGTCCTACACTAGCTCAGAAACTGTCACTCATCTTCTTATCTCTGCATTTGCAACAAAGCTGTCAGCATCTTTATCTCTGACTTCTGGAGAGCTTAGCCCTCTCTGTTAGGTAAGAGTTTCTTTCACTGATACTATTAAGAAAAAGAAAAAGAAAGTCTTTAAATCAGTGGAGTGGGGTGAACATGGCAGCTATGTCTTGCTAAGGGCAGACCAGTTTCGGCAGCACACTGCTGACTCATGCTTCTCTGCTGGGATGCTTTACACCTTAAAACTATTGACGCCTGGATTGTGTACCAAGTCCCATGAAAATATCCTACTTCTAAATCCCACTGCCACTGCAGTCCTTTGCCATACCACAGCCCAGATCTGCTCCTCCACTGTGGATGCTATTCCCAAATTGAACGTGTTTGCTTAAAACAAGCAAACAAGCTGCTTCTACAGTATCAGTTTGTTTTCTTTTAACTATATGGTGTAATAGCTGCATGGATTTAATTTGAGACTGATAAACTCTTCATCTGTGCTGTGAGCCACACTGGAATTTGGTTCCCCAAACTGTGGCTTCCCACCTGTGTCTGCAGTGATGAATGTTGAAAGGTAACACAGAAACACCTTCCTCCACAAGAGCAGCAAAGGCCCACCCACTAGTCATCAAGTCTCAAAGCAAAGCATGACAGGCAAGGAAACTCTGGCTCCATTAATTTTGCGGCCTCCCAGTCATGCAAGCTATCTTTCCCGCTCAGGCCATCCTGGGTTTTTTTGGAACTCGTTTGTGTTACTTGATTGGGCTGCACCTTGGAAAAGAGAAACAGGCATGACAAGGTTTGCCATTTCCTCCGTGTGGAGAGAGGCCTCCATGGAAGAGGTCCAACAGTGAGAGCACACTGTCCTTTCCCCATCTGAAGGGCAGGAAAGACGTTCAAGCAGCTGCTTGAACAGCATGCTCCTGCCTCAGGATAAGAAGAATTATTTCACACCTGACGTGATGCGTTACAAGCAGTACAAAAGCAGCGCGGGAACCAGAGAAGGGCAGCTTGTGCAATGAAGAAATTTTTAGGACTTTACTATGGAGACTTGGGTTTAAGTCTCAGCAAGAAACATCTAAGTCTTCTCTACTCACAATGATAAGGAGCATAACAAAGAGTGCCTTCGCTGGGACAGAAAGACAGCTAGTAGAAAAGCACCATCAAGACGTCCTCTTGGGAAGAACTTCTTTTAGGAACAGATTTTTTTTTTAATTTGTTTTTGAAAGAGCATTGATTTTGATAAAAGTTCCTGCCAAAGCTACTTAGAACAGCTTTGTTTCTGGCAGTTCAGAAGCTCTATTTCAGAACTTCCAAATTGTACATATTTTATCTTGGAGGTTTTTATCTCATATGCATCGTTATTACCTTGCCCTAACATGACAGAAGTAGTGAAATATTATATTACTTTTTAGATCATTAAGATGAATTGCTACTTACTACAGAACGAAATGTTACCTGCTTTTCTAGATGAAGGCGTTCCCAAGTGTTGTAATGGCACTGCCAGACTTTCATTACATTGTAAACAAGGGACTTCTTGTTCTAGAGAATAAGATAAGATGCTTCAGTCATATTAAGCAGTAGCTGTTCTTATCAATTAAAAAAAAAAAAAAAAGAGGTAACTACTGTGTTTTCTTATATAATATACACAGTGACCTACTACTAGTCTTTACTTAGCAAATCAGCAGTAAGGATAAGCAGTACAACAACTTAAAATGGATATAACTCAAAACAAAGATTCAGAAATCCCAGGGCAAAACCTTTCTAAAACTCAAAATCTGGGACACAGTGTCCTCATAGGAAATTTTAAAAATAAATTATGGAGGGACACACCAAACAAGCTTTACAGTGTCAGAACTTCCCATGAAATGGCAATTCTGAGTTAGGCTAATGCGTGTTAATTCTGAGAGGCCTGAACAGGATTTTTTGCTAGGGACAAAGTCCAAGAAGATCAGGACAGATGGAATTCTGCAGGGATCCACGGCACAAACAGTGAGGCTACGGGAAGCCAGGCACAGCTGGGCGTGACAGCGCTCCAGGGCTGAGCAGAGCTTTGGTGGAGGACTAAGGCACTGCCAGATTAGAAGAGCAAGGAAAAAGGGAGCTGCCTTCACTCTTCTGCCCACTGTCTGCAGAAAAGCAGCAGGTCAGACCTTCTGAGGGAGAAGCATCATGCTCCTGTGTGGGATGTACACTGCTGTCCATAAATGGATGCTTGAGGCTCTACTGGCAAGCGCCCACACTTTCTAGAGGGGTGCTCAGGAAAAGGTATGCCATCAGCAACCGGATGGTGCCTCCCTTCTTGCTTTTCCAGACACTGCATGAGCAGAGGAGGGTGCTAGCAAGCACCAACTGCTGCAAAGACAGGATTTCAAGCAGTTATTTTGTGATCAGGACACCAACAGGCTACATGGCATTCATCTGGATGCGTTCCTCTTTTAATTTTTGTGCTCATGACTCATGACCTTTCACGCTCATGACCTAGCCTGGCCTTAATTCTGCCCCTACTTAGTAACAAAGTTACTTAATTACTAAATTAAATACCTAATTTATTTAATACTTGACTAATTTCATTAAATTATCCAGCTTTCACAAGTTACAAAGGCCACCTCTCCAAAGACACAATTTTCACTCTCAAAGTATTTATGCCCCTTTTCTTTACCACATAGGCAACGATGGATGGAAAAGCCAAAATAACTAACTAACTACCTCCATACTCTTGGCTTTATTGCTGGTCAATAGGGCACACAATCAAGCCCTGAAGCAGAACAGATGATGTATTTGCTGGGCTTATGGAACTTACCGCGGAGTTTATTGCACAATTCAGGATCTGCATCTCGTGTGTGTATGTGCGTGTGCGTTGCTGAGGTGGAAAAAGCTGTGCTGCTGAACAAAGGGTTACTGTCTGATGACAAAAACAAGACAAAAAACTCACTGACCTGGAAGTTAAAGTACGAAATCTACTTTCAGCCTGAACGCTGGCTGCCCATACACATTAAAAGAAGCAGCCTTGTTTGAGCGAAGTATGATCTTAATCTGCTGTTCTCAAGCAAAGAGAGCACATGCCAGGACCGTGACTCCCGCCCCAGCAAACACCATCAGCAGCAAAATCAAGTGAAGGACAATGCAAGAGGAAACTGCCTTTTTAAACTAGGATTTTTCTGTCACAAGCTTACTCCAAATTATCTAGCATAAAGAAATTTATCCATGCAAGCCAACAATATTGGCAGGGGGAGAATTACACAACAAGATACTGGCAGGCGAATAGAGTACTGAAAGCTTAGAGAGATGGAGCAACCTGTGAGAAAAGCTTCTAAGCACTATGGCAATACAAACACACATGAACTGCAAAGGCCTAGAGAAGGACTCCAGAGAAGCAGCAAGCTCAAAGTCAAAAGAGATGGCGAGAAGAGCACTCCCAGATAAGTGGCAGAGCAATATGGAAAAGGAGAAAAGATTTATCAGTTTAACAGCCTCCAGTCCCTGGAAAGGCTTAAATCAATGACTGGACGCTTGTTTCACAGAATACAAATACCACATATCACCAGGTGAGCCAGCTTCAACCCAACCGGACTGAGTGGGATGACTCCACTGAGGTCAACAGAATTGTAACAGCTTACTCTGGATTTACAGCTGGAACAACAAAGCACTACGCAAACCTAAGTAATTAATCATAAGCCAAATGCCAGGCCAGGAATTTTATAATAATTCAAGCCTTTTTCAACAACCCAAGCAACTGTGTTCACATTCTAGACAGTCTTGGATATTTCAGATAAACAGTGAGGATTTTGATAGCAGAAGCCACTCTTGTACCGGCATTGCTGGGTACTGTGGCTCTTGCAGCAGCTCAGGCTGCCAGATAAGGACTCCACTGCAGTAGGCACCGTGCTATCAAGCCGATGGGCATGCCCCACTGTGTGCATGCTACGGTGTATACACAAAACACAGGAGACAAGCTAACCGTCAAGAAAGTAAGAAGCAGCTGGTGGGGAGCTAAAACTATAGGCAGCAGCTAGCATAAAGCGGAAATCAAAATCTCCCATGTAAGAATTGCTGAAGACATCCCACTAGAAGCAGAGTTCTGCCTCCCATACACTCATACCTAACTGTGCAACTGGCGTTTATAGAAACTCAGACAAGTGTCATCTTTGTGACATACTCTAAGCAGTGCTCTGCTCCCGATCAACAAGGCTCCTCACAGTCCTGTGCTCTGCCCACTGTTGCTTGCCCATCGCCTGTGGTCCACCAGAAAGCCATTCACATTGGAGAAGGGGCTCCATTCACTCTCTGAAGTACAGACATTAAGCAGAGATGCTCAGAGTTTGCTTCCTACATACAACTTGTACCTTATGGAGACTCAGCCCCACATTTCTACTTATCATTTCAGAGTCATCCCTCCTAAAACCTTAGCTTCATTTTAACACACCCTTTCTCAAGAATCTTGTCTTCTTTAAATGAAGTTCATGTAACAGTTTCTTCGCCACTCCCTTCCTCCTCCATCACATCTGTCATTTGCGTACGTCCAGGTCCTGCAGTGTTTAGTAATGGCTGTGCCAGTAACACAACCTGTGAAAACTACCCTCATGCCATATCTCAAGACTGAGGCTCTCCAAAGTGAACATTTCCCTGGTCACACCTTCCCACCTTTTCTTCGTGCAAACAGGAAGGAATAACAATACAGGAGGAACAACTTCCTACTCTCAAGGCACTGCCATCCTCCCCAGTGACAGCTGGGATGGCTATACTATTTAAAGAACCAGTAAAGGGAGAAACAAGTACAGCTAGAGCTAGGTTGCAAGAACTGCCATTAAGAGCATTCAAGCTCTTCCTGTAACTCTGCCATGGTTCTTCCTTTACTGTGCCTCAGTTTCTCGCTACACCTGTTGGCCCTAGATATTTAGATGGCAAACTCTTCTTTGCCATACTGCAAATTCCAGCCTGGGAGCTGAGAATCCCTGCAATGTCTCCTGATGCTCCCTTTAATGGACAAGACAATCTCAGAACATCCCGGCTGTCACAAAAGGATGAAGCCTGAGACTACTTATGCAGCCCTAACCCAGAGCAAATATTTAATGGAGACAAGGCCCTTTCCTCCCCAGGCAGCCTGTTCACATGCAGTTGTTCCAAGGCTTTCTATCCTGTGGTAACCTTGCTCACGTAGCCACGGTTATCATCGTAACACTGGTGGGGTAGCTGCAACTGAAATGACATGTTGATGGCCACTCTGCCCAAAATGCTGGGATGAGCACGCAAGACACAGAAGAGTGACCATTCAGGTTTGCTGGTGAAGGGAGAAGATGAAGCAGATCTTTAGAGCTACAAGCTGCCACTTAAACAAAGCTACAGTTCTGACATCAACCACATAAAGGAGACAAACCATGGAGACCACAACATGCGGCAGCACTTCTCTCCGCCTGTCTGCAATACCAACATATTTGATGTTCATGCACTGTAAAAGCACCACTTGCTTTTGTGAACAGGATGCACTTTCTCAGCACTCTGCAGCAGGCTGGTTTGTCTGTGCATCATGCTCTCATCATGCTCAGAGATGCGCTTGCTGCAGAAAAACTAGTGCTGGTACTTTGGCTTACTGCCAACACCCTTTGGTTTTGCACTGGCAGCCCTGGAAATCAGCAAAGTGAATCTGATTTATCATGCTGCAGCAGAGTGGTGTGCCCTGCCACCAAGAAGCAGATGAGATGGATTTCATGTAAGTTGGCTCATTCTTTGCTCTTTCTGGATGTAATTGAAGAAGAAGTTGCCATAGGACAGTCACAGTCCTTTCTGAAGTAATCCAGTATGCCACATCCTCTACATAAGGTACTCTTACAATGGTCTGTTAAGACAGCAAAGGGATATTGTTCCAACCGTAACAGCAGGAAACAGAGTAAGCAATAATACACCCAGGGTCAGGCCTGCAGTTTGTCACACAGCAGGGATCTGAACCCAGGTTTGGTGAATCCCAGTATAGGACAGAACCACCGGCAAGTTTCCAGCAAATGCAGCGTTAAACCTCCCAAAGGGAGCAAAGTGGAACGACAGCTTATTTGCCTCTGACCTAGCAGTAGCAGATGGAGAAGAGACTGCAAGTCACACCTGCTTTTGGGCACAGCTGGAATTGCTTGCGGGCAGGAACTGCTGCAAACAGGTTCCCCCTTCTTTGTCATCCCTACCCACTCTGAGCCCACAGTGAAATCCACAAGCATGTGGATTTCTTTCCTCAGGCATGAGAGAAAGAAATCTAAAGCAGTTAGTTTGCTCAAGAGCAAATCCCTTGAAAAACAGCTGACTTTGCAAACACTCCAGTGCATCTGTACACACCATATTCCCCAAAGGCCTGATCCTAGGATCCAGCCCAGAAGGAAAACCATCGTGGTGTTCAGTTCTGCACAGCACACACAGGTTAGCATGATCACGCCTCTTACAGCTAGCATGTTCCTTGATCTGCTCCATTCATTCTACCCAAGAGGTAACATAATTCTTATGTACCCTCTCTGGAGGGGATCAAAAACCCTAAGTAACATGAGCAGGCAACTTAGCAAATCACTTACACTTCTATTCTACCCTCAGAAGGCTGTTCTGCCAGACCCATCGTGGCAGTGACAGGCGAGACCAGAGTCCAGGGGCAGAGAGATCATAGAGGTCAGTATCCTGCAAGACACCACCTCCTGCTTGCAGGCACACTTACAAGAAGACTACCCCAGGCCGGAGGGCAAATCTTGGGAATAGTTCAGATGCAGACTCCAAAGCCTGGGCATGTCAGCCTAAGCCCATCTGGCACAGGGAGGTGACTGCAAGGCAGGAGAAAGCTGGGTACAGGTCTGATTCTGCAACTAGGACACATTTTAGAACATCCTCGAGGCTACAGTAACTTCTGCTACCTGTCCCAATTGCAACAGCTGAATGCAGAGCATGCTTTGGCCATGAGCCCACGACTGCACGGTGGTAGCGTGTAAATAGCCTACTGCATTCACCAGGGACTGGATGGACCATGCTGAGATTTGCAAGCAGCTGCCAGGCAAAAGAAACGGAGAAAGACTGTGACGTGACCCTCCACAGGGAGGAACATCCGAAACTTCCAACGCTTAACTCAAAGCGTATCAAAACATCTATGGAAGAGGAAATAGGCTGGAAACTGGATAAAGCCTCTCTTGGTATCTCATCATCTTCTTGACTGTGAGAGAAGCCTTCTCTCACTGGGTATTTTTCCCTCTGGATGCAACCCGGAGTAGAAAAAGTAGTTTATTAAAACTTAAATACAGCTTTTGAAAACTTGCCCAGACAAACAAAATGTTAATGCAAGTTTTGGCTTGGTCTTCACTGCTTGGGAAATGACTTCTCTCCTGTAATAAGATGAGCTGTAGCAGCTCTGTTATTCCAATCACTAAAGGCACAAGTATCACCTACAACATGTCTGAAGCACAATACCCTTCAGCACACCTGGTCCCCCTTCACTTCTCTCAAGCAGGGAGGGAAGGATGTGCAAGCAGCCTACGGAAACAACACAATGTTGGTGTTCTTTCCTCAGAAATGAAAACTGTGAGGAAACACAGGAACAGACTACCACATGGAAGCTGCTCTAAGGAAAGCATCAGCTGTTCTCCACCTCAGGACAGAAGTAGTACTCAGCTTTAATGGCAACAAGGAAGACGAGGTACGAAGGATAACTTTCTAGCAGGAAGAACAACAAAGCACCAGA
The DNA here is from genome assembly GCF_000699105.1 of Pygoscelis adeliae. Taxonomy (NCBI): domain Eukaryota; kingdom Metazoa; phylum Chordata; class Aves; order Sphenisciformes; family Spheniscidae; genus Pygoscelis; species Pygoscelis adeliae. Next base: position 2,283,637 of record NW_008824547.1, on the reverse strand, counting down.
ACAGCTTCCATGCAGAAGTCCTTATCAGCATTGGAGGCCTTTTAGATCAGGTTGGGCAAATGTTTGTCAGAAATGATGTAAGCCAAGTTGATTCTTACTTGGACAGGGAAATTAAGCTAGATAACTGTCAAACTCTCTTCCAACCCATTTTGATCTATGGCCCTGCATCAAGGAACTGAGTGCTGGCCAGTAATCCACACATATTCAGTCACCTGGGTCCCCAGAGATCTCCTGTGTCACCTGTCAAGGCTTAACCCCAGTCAGCAACCAAGCACCACACAGCCGCTTGCTCACCCCCCCTTGCTCACCCCCCCTACCCCCGGTGGGATGGGGGAGAGAATTGGAAGAGCAAAAGTGAGAAAACTCGTGGGTTGAGATAAGAACAGTTTAATAATTGAAATAAAATAAAATAATAATAATAAATTGTAATGAAAACGAAAACAACAAAAAAAGGAGAGAGAGGAACAAAACCCAGGAAAAACAAGTGATGCAACCGCTCACCACCCGCTGACCAACACCCAGCCTGTCCCCGAGCAGTGGTTGCCACCCCCCAGCCAACTCCCCCCAGTTTATATGCTGAGCATGACGTCATATGGTGTGGAATAGCCCTTTGGCCAGTTGGGGTCAGCTGGCCTGGCTGTGCCCCCTCCCAGCTTCTTGTGCACCTCCTCGCTGGCAGAGCATGGGAAGCTGAAAAGTCCTTGACTCAGTATAAGGACTGCTTAGCTTAGCAACAACTAAACCATCAGTGTGTTATCACATTATTCTCATGCTAAATCCAAAACACAGCACTCTACCAGCTACCAGGAAGAAAATTAACTCTACTGCAACCGAAAGCAGGACACACCCTAGCAGAGTCACTCTGTGTCTGTCAGTTCCTCACTTGGAAAGGAGTCTCATCCCTACAAGAGCACAGGCTCAGCTGAGAGTGCTGTGAGGATAAGCACATTTCTCAGACTCCCTAAGGTCCCTGAGAAAGTCCTTTTTACTCCCCATCTTGTGTGGAAGACTGAAAACACAGGTGGTACTTGCACTTAAGGGTGCTTACATTGAAAGCACCCTTACCAGAACAAGAATGGTACTCTGTCCTCCAGCATACTAGATTGTCCAAACCCATGGATTAATGCAGGCTTCAGGCCTCTCATTAACAGTATGAAGTACAACCCCAGTCCTGCATCACAGCTGCGAGGTCCTCTGCCAGCTTCCCCACGAGCCCTGCACCGAAGCTCTGTTTTACTGCCACAAGAATAGAGGTTAAAGCCCCACGTTGCAGCTGCATCTACACTGAAGCCAAGCCCTCTGTTGACCCGAGTTCTCTCAACATCTTGCCATGCTCCCCACACAGCAGGAAGCCCGTAGCAGGACTGTTCTCCAGCACAGACACAGCTAAGCTGACACCACAGCACCATCTGCAGGGCTCTGCCAAAGACCAAGCTTTTACCAACTCCTCCTCAGGAAAGGCCAGCATGATCCTGGTAGATACTTCGCACCTGGTAACTCTCCAAAACACAGATGTGAGCACACACACATGCACAACCACACTCTTCAGAGTCCTGCTGGAAAACAAAGCCCCTCTCTCAAAGCATCAGGAAACAAATCACCGTTTTGATACAGTTCCAAAGACCCAGTAAGTCCCAGAAAATTAAATGTATGTCAGATACTGGATTACGTAAAATGCCAACTGAAGCATCAGCCTTCTGTAGCTTCAGGGAGCAGCTATGCCTCTGCAGAGAGCTCACATGCACAGTATATTGCTGGCATCAGCTGAGCCTCTTACAGGCAACAAAGACAACACAGACACGGTCCACTGCTTTAGGAAGGGCGCTGGGAGTGCCTGTGGTTCCTTAAAACCACCATCTCCAAAAAACTTTGCAGTACTTCTATACCAAAATGAGCCTGGGCCAATATGCATAAAGCACTGAAGAACACATTGTACTATACCAGCACATTCCCTCAGATGTGAGTCTGACAAATAAATCCAGCCTCTTGGGAGGAAGAACAGTTTTTCTCCATTCTTGTCTTTATGAGAAGGTCAGCAGCACCATGTGATTTTCCGAGACATGCAACCACTACGCAGTGCAAACCCACAGAAATGTAAGCATTTTTATTAGTGCTTTAGCTATAAATACAGGAATTTAACACTTGTCCTACTGGATTAGGCCAAGAGTCTGTCTCACAGAGAAAGTGTCCTGCCCAGAGCTCTGACAAGTGATTGATTGATGCTTCTGAGAAAAGGCACACTGCTTTCTGCAGCCCAGCCACCAGCGCTCTCAGAGGGACATCTAACTCTAGCCTGCTGCAGGGAATCAGCCTAACCCTTGAAGAATGCAATATGATGCTGTTTAACACTCTTGTAAGCCAGTAAACTATCCAGCTTTTAAAGTATCCTGCAGAAGTAAGCTGTACATGTTGCTGTTTCATACATAAACACTGCCAACACCCAGATGGAATCTGTGAACTGTTTAAAAATTAAATTTAAAGAAATAAGTCTGACAAACTTTACTTTAAAAAAAGACCCTAAACTATTATTTAAAAAAACAAACAAACAAACAAAACACCACCTCTTTGACTATGATTTGTACTCACGGTTCTAGCAGGCAAAACTGCCAGAAATCAGCTGTGCTGGAGCTTTATTTCCAAACCTGTGATCAAATGCACTTTAACTGAACTTTTTTAATTCTCTCCTTTCCTAGATTTCCTCTACTGTGTTTAACCAGGGCAGGTACTGCAGTCCAGAGAAGGCTCATAACTTCAAGTAGAGTGTATGGGATATGCGTAGAGCATGCATAGCGCCCCATGCTCTACTGGGGTGCGTAGAGCGGTGGGGAGGATAAATCCAGGGCTGAGTGGTACAGTGGGGTGAAAGGCCAGTCTGTGAACAGAGCTGTAAAAGCCCAGAGGGTGGGGAGAGGATCCAACTGGAGACCTGAGCGCTGGTACATCAGAGAGCGCTCAGGTATCTGTGGAAAAGCAGGGCCAATGTTCAAGAGTTACAAAGCAAATGAAAGAGCAGGGAGCATGAGTGTGGGAGAGGTAGAGGGGAAAGGGACTAGATGTATTAGTGCTCATGTAAAGCCCTCTGGATCTGCTGCAGCCTTCCAAACAGATGCAGTTTGCTGATGCAGCTCCTACCTAGTGTTTCTGGCAACGCACTCCCAGTTCAGCCTGGACAGAGAGCCTGACAGCACCGGTCACTGTCTGGACACTTCCAGCCTCACTTCCACCGGCCCAGCAAGTGCTTCCATTCAGACTGGTAGACCAGATCCTTCGCTTTGCTTTCTTTCCCTCCTTCCCTGGCTAGCTATGGTCAGGAAGGGAACTTGCAACAGTAGAAACACCACCAACAAGAAGCAGCAGCTTGAATTTAATCCTTCCATATTTATAATGTCCTGATGTTGACTGTCCATTTCAGGGACTTCTCTCAGTGTTGTTTCAGGCAGCCCTACTCTGAGTCATCCTTCCCAAAGAAACAGACCACAGCTATTCCCATGGCTGTCAAGAGACTGGGTCCTACTCCAAACTTAGCCTGTTGTCAAATTTTGTATGTCACGTATGTCATTTCACCTCCCGTTTTTCAACTTCTCCATCTGCGAAACTGGAGCAGCGATTCTGACCTTCTTTGTAAAGTCTTGCATTTAAATGCCTTACAGGGAAGTTAGGCATTTCTATTACTATGAGAAGCAATGTGCGGGTCCCAGATGTTTATTCAGGTCTGCTAGCATGTTTGAAAACGTAATTGCACAGCAATTCCTGTAAGGACACTGATCTGAAGCACTACCTTTATTACAATGTTTTGATTGTTTCTGGCAGCATCCACCAAGTGGCAGGTGCTGTAGATTCAGATGGTATAACATGTGCACTGATCCTTCAATGACATGTCACTCAGCAGAACTGGGAAATGAAGGCTGCTTTGCTCTTGGAGATCTACTCCAGAGCATCAGGATCCTGGAATAGAACTGAATTTGAAATGTGCCGGTTAGTCATGTTCCACTATATCAGCAAGTCCATGTGCCAATATAAGCCAGAGTTTGGACCTATCATCCAATCTGGTCACATTCTATATAAATTTATCTCAAGGCCAAAAAAAAAAAAGTTAAATTCTTTCTAGGTCAAATGGGTGATCTGACATGTTGAGAAGTTGTATTTTTAATGAAATATCTGGAGCTGTGAACTCTTCCATATTGGGTCCTGAGATTAATGAGTCACTTTAGCAAAGCAAACTAAAAAGTTCCATGCAGTTCCCCGAGGAAGGTGAAACACTTGTACGTGCTCTGCTGAACTTCTGCATCTCTGGATGAAGTCTGTATCAGGAAACAAGAGGGTCTGCCACTGCATGGAGAGTTCAATGCACTGGGGAATGAAGCGCAGATTCCTTTTGCCATGCAGAGTTTTCAACAAGCTGTTCA
>NW_008824547.1:2258215-2279173 GCF_000699105.1 Pygoscelis adeliae | reverse complement strand
CCAAAAGCATACTGCAAGAAGAGTTATTTCTGGTACAGTTGTCATCTGCTTTGTTTTTGGATGTGCAGAAACCTAGGCCTGTGGGAAAAAGAATGATCAGAGCTTTAAATCTTGCTAGGGAGAACATGCCTCTACCTCCATCCTATAAAAGCAGCAATTTTCCAATGGCGATACTCTCACCAGAGCTAGTCACCCCATCAGAAACTCTTATCTGCATCAGAATTTCTGACTCAGAAACACTTGCCAGGCTATCTCATGATATGAGAAGGTTGAGATACTTGAAGGGAACCCCTGTTTTGTTAAAGATTGGCTTCAGCTGTGGACTTTCTCTGGCTGAGTTCATTCAATACATCAGGGTGCAGGGATGTAATCTACAAAGGACACAGATTATACCTGAAACAAAAGTCTGAAGGTAAAAAGGACTTACTTGCCACAGAAGTCCTTGTGAATGGCACGAAGGACGAGTAGTAAGTTGGGGTGTGCCTGTAGCCAGTTCTCCACCATATTTGGATGTTTGGGATCAACTTCCAGAAACACGCTCCTGAAAGGACACATTTGGGAGTAGAAAGTGGGGAGATGCACACATTTAGGTTGCTAAACCGATAAAAATTAAGGTCTTTCTTTCTGGATGACTCCTATCAGTGCAGGAAATGAGAATATCACCAAACTGCAATCCCCTACTGCAATCCAATAATCCTAAAACAGATCATAGCTTTCCATTTAAGATACAGATCCTAACTGCCTCCTTTGGGGCAGAAAGTGTTGATCTTAGGGGGAATTCTCATGGTACTCCTCTGTGTGAGCAGTTAAACCCTTGGACAGAGATGCAAGGATCCCTTTTGAACCCCATGCAGAGATACCGCCAGCTCTGTCTTTCTGAAGCCCCCAACGATTTAAGGCCAGAATGAAGTTTTATGATGCAAATGCATGAACACTGGACTGGCAGCATGAAGTTCCTCTTTGTATAAGCAGGGTGACATTAAATCCTAGTAGTGAGAGTCATAAAGTACAAGTTAGTACACACATTTTCCCACAGTAAATGTCTCCATAAATCAGTTATGAAAACACCACCAGCATTCAGACCTACATAGAGGACTGTACAAAGGAGAGTGCAGCAGCGATAAGGGAACTAATCGGAGAACCTCAGTTGTCACCAGGACTCGGCCTGCACACTGCAGGGCTATTTCCATCTCTGCTGCAGCCAGGCTTTATGACACTGGCCCATTTCTGAGTCTCCACTCCCACGACAAGGCAGAACCACCCTAGCTCATAGGCACATGGAGACGATGGAACTGGTTACAGCCTGTGACAGTGCGGCAAGATACAAGTTTAACAGGCAAAGAACAAAGGCCAAGCCCCAATCATACGCTCTCCTGAGAATTCCTAAAACGTCCCACACTGAATACTCCCTATAAATTCACCGAACTAACTACAAGCTGGGTGTGGATCTCATTCCTGACCTTAAAAAACTTCCACTCCTCAACGGGGACTCCACCTTATAAAACAAGCAAAAATGGAAGGAAAAAAAAATAATCCTAACAACCCACCCCACGGGATCAATCTCTGTTGCTGGGAAGTTCTGAGGAGCATCTTCTGCTCTTGTACTCATGCAAAACACAAGGAATGAATTCTTCTGCATGCAGTATGCTTCTCAATGTTCCTGTTCCTCTTCTCAAAACAGCAGATTTTCAGTGACCTCTCTTATGCTGGTAAAATGTCAGGAATTTTCAACAGGATATGTGAATGCCCTGGCACAACAGACTTTTGGGTATCAGCATGTTGATCTTTAAGCACAAAATGGATCCCACATGACAGAGAATAGTAACAATCAGTCTTAAGTATTAACCATGGAGAAGTTTAATGTTTAAGAAACTATCCCTGCTGATTTCTCTGATTTTCCCTGATCCTTTCTCCTGGGACATTCAGCATTGTATCCTGGCACAATAAACAAGTTTCCCCTAATTAAAGGATGGGAGGGAAGTAGAGATCTACATCCATTCTCACAGAGTTCTATATTGCTTCTCCTTCAATCAGTTATTCTGTTTAGAAAGCTTCCTCTTTTTTTTGCACTGTTTCTTTCTCTGCTGCTCTCTTTCATATTCTTTTTGTTGCTGCTTTGACCTTTAAAGATTCTCATTTCACTAATGACTATGAAACACCACCACTGGTCAAGGAAGGCTCATATGCCTTTATTAATCAATTTCAATCTAATTTTGCTTATACACATGACTTTTTAAAACTGCTATTATTAGATGGGGCGGGGGGGTGGGACACAGACATTTTTGCAACTATTTTCCCTCTGTACCTTCTGTATGAAAACAGAAGTTGTAGAAGTGAGTGGACGAAAGACATGAAATTCAAACAGAGAACAGTGCTTACCCAGAGTCCTTCAGAAGAGAAGGAGCCAGAGCCAGAATTGTTTTGATGACTCTCATCCCATCATCTCCCCCATCCAGTGCATCAAGGTCCTCATAGCTGTAACGTGGGAATAAAAAGACATTAACAGCAATTCACGTGGCATGAGCCGTGCCCCTGAGGATGCATTGCCCCACACTCCGTGGAGAAAGGTCCAGCTAACACACCTGAACTCCAGTACTCCTATAGCAGGTGACAGCACTCATAGCTTTTATGTGAAATACAGAGAGTAAGAAGGCAGCTACCACTAGGCTGAGAAACTCCATGTTGAGCACAAGCAGAAAACATCCCCTGAACTCTTCCTGAAAATTACAAGCCAACTGCAGCCAGGGTCACACAGTTCCAACACGTGGCTCTGTTCTCTCTGTGCTAGCTGGACAGGGAGACAGTGGGTTGTACAGCAAGGGATCACTTGCTTTATTTCAACCATGCCAGCAACCAGGTTGGACTGCAACCTAGCAGAGCGAATGATTATGTAGAAAGCTCAGCTTTCAGAATCTGCTGCTGGGGTACAGAGGTGGGTGCAGGACTTTGTGCTGACACGCATGACAATCAATTCTGAGGAAGAACCAGCACACACAAAGTAGTTCCACATCCCAAAAGAGCTTATTCATGCTTGTGTGGGTCTGTTTGCTTAAGACAAGTATTGGGATGAGAATGGGTCACAGCACTTCCACCCAAGCTTTTTTTCCATCACAAAAAGCTGCTCAGATTACTTGTACTTTCTTTCATAAACTCACACCAATTATTGGGAGACAAAAAATAAAGTCTAACAGGAAAAATGTTCTGAAACAGTTTTGAATTGGAAACTTGTTAATTTCAAAGTGTGTGCTTTTTCCATTTTTATAAAAAATTAAAGTACTTTGATACTGTTTCAGACTGTAAGCAGTATCAAAGTAACACTGTATTATTATAGGCCATATAAACACATCTACACTATGTACTGTATACAAATGTATACTACATTTGCATGTTTTGTGTGCAATTGTGTGTAGTATAAGGAAGCAGGCAGAAAACCTTGCTTCAAGGAACAGGAGAAGAGAAATCTGTTTATCTGATTACCGGAGGATTTCTGCGTCCAAGGAAGCCATGTCTTCATGGAAGACATATGGGGGGTTACTGACTATGAAGTCTGTGGGGCCCCAGAGCAGCAGCTGCTTGGCAGAATCTAGAAAAGAAAAAGCATCACAACCAGCTCTCAACCATAGCAATCTTCCCTATAAGCTCAGTGTCAAAATCCTATCCAGGAAACTGTCCCTCCAGACACATGCCCATGTGTGTTTGGCTCTGCTTTTCTCTAATAAAATTTTGTCCTATTTCTTTTTGGGATAGCCTGGCCTGCTTACTCTCCCACCTTGAATGCAAGAGTGATACAAAGCTAAGCACAGGCAAAGTATCATTTTTGCATATCAACAGCCCCGCTTAGCGGAACATGTTACAAAGCACAGACCTTGATGCTCCGGAGCTCTGTGCCCATCTGGATCTAAAGCAACAACTGGAACTTGAGAGAGCCCACAAAGACCTAAGTGGGAGCTTAGACTAGCTGTCGGGATGCATATCCTTCCTCTTATCAGAGCTGCAGAAGGACCTCTAATGAGCAAAAGAGCCAGGCCCTCTCAGCAGCATCAACCATCTAAAGGTTTGCTCTTCTGCAGACAAGGTTCAGCTCGCTACGCTCATGCTACTGTCTGGACTGACACATAGCAGCCCTGAATCAGACATCATGTAACCATGTGAGTGTGGCACTGTCCTCAGGCCAGCCTCTTGGCACAGGGCTTACCCATGCAGGTGCGATGCCAACACAGCTACATGGCTTTTGGACTGGAGCTGGCTGGCTTACTGCTGTTTGGAGTACGGGCAGCACAAACTCAGATTTGTACTTAGAAGACTGTGCAGACATACCCCTCAGGGGTAGTACAGTGTCAAAATCAATAGTGTCAGAAAGGTGCACTAATGAATCTACAATGCTGGAGCTCCTGGCTCCACAGCTCCTGGCTAAGAAACAGCTGAGCACGTATCTACTTAACTGGATAAGCCTCACCAAATGGCAGTTTTAACTGGTTTCAGCCAGGTCCAGGGAAGACAATAGGTATCCTTCCTGGTTCAGCTCACCTAATTTCAAGTGAATAAGGCTGGGCATTTAATCTAAGCTAAATATCTGGGTTCCCTCTAACATCAACGGAGACAAAGGAACATACATGTTTATCTAAAGCATCCATGTCAGCACGGAATGAATTACACTCTGTATATATTTGCCTCTCCCCAGTAACACTAGAGAGCACCTGGACTACCAGCTCAGGCACAACCTTCAGACACCTAAACCCAGGAACAATTCACCTTCTAATGTAGTCAGGGACTTCTCTCAGCTGATCATCTGGCCTGGAAATCTCTGAAGGGAAAAACTTCACTGGCTCACTTCTTACTGACCTTTTTCTCTATTAACTTCAACACCCTCCTGACACCTGCATCCCAAGGTGGTCCCTTGGCTGTCTCTCACACCTGCTTCCCCCCATCAAAGTAAAAAGGGAGAAAGACAAAGGGGATTATAACAGTGAAAAGAGTTACTGTATGAAACATCATGGTGGAGGATGTGGATTCTCTCCTGGAGTTGCAGCCTGTAAAATTCCAGATGCAAGAACAGAAAGAAGAAAGATTAGGAGGCATGTTTGTGTGGATTCATGAACAGCACATTCTATGAACAGATCATTAAATATCACATCTCTTACCTGATACACGTATATCCTACCCCACTGACCGCAGCTGGATTCCTCTCAAGCCCCAAGGGAAGTTTAGGATCTGCTCTTTGCCCAAGGAACAAATTCAAAGCAAAGAGCACACCGTGCATCCATGGTGATTGCAGGGTGCGGCTCCTGTGCACCCAAAACCTATATGTATAACCCCTTGCCATACATACAGCAGCGTTCTCCCACCCTGCTGCGTATCAACTACATCTCCAAGGCCTCCCCCAGGTAAGCTCACCATCCCTGAAAAAAAACCCACAAAAAACAAACAAACCAAAAAACCCCACAAACAAAACCCCACAACAAAATCACCTGCTTCAGATATGTAAACCTGCTATTGTAAGTGGGGACAACATTCTTTCTCCAGCCTCCTTGATAATCTAGATCTTAACAGTGTTCTGGCATCTGAGTGTATTTTCTAGGCGTCTTTGGATCTCATGTCACATGCCAATGTTAAGGTGACGAGATGTTACTGCATACTACTGGGAGGCCAGCACATACAGTGCAGCAGAACCCCTGTGCCAGACACAGAGCTAGGAAAAGGGACTCCTTTAGGGACAGCTCATGCACAGACTGTACAGTATAATGTATTTAAAATACACACTACTATCTCTCAGATGCTAGTTTCTAACTCATGATCTTTCTTGCCCTGACATCTCTGTGCACATTAATTGGGAAACACATGTTATGATCAGTGCCTTTCATCTGCTGCCAGACCTCCCCAGGGTGCTCACACCAGCAGAACCCCTGAAGGCACTAGAAGCCACAAACACCTCTCCTTTACCTGTGACAAGTAAGCAAGTAAGCACGCTGGCTTGCTATTTTTAAGAAACAGGTCTATAAACACGTTGGTATTTCTTAGGAAGAAATCTTGGCCAAGATTCTGACCTGACTCACTGCACTAATCCAAGGTAGAACAGCCTTGAGACTGCCAGACTGTCACTGCATGGTGCTCCAGTCTGTCACAACCTGGCATGATCCATCCCTTGCTCCCAGCCTGCTACAGAATATGCTCCCTGCCAGGGGAAAATAGTTGAGACAACGATCCCCTTAAACCTTGGGAATCCTAAGCAACGTTCCCTTGATGCTCCTGGGACAGGAAAGAGAGGCCAGTCTGAAAGTAGCCTTGGTGCTTGGTGACAGCTCGATACTACAGATGTCACAGAAACAGAGAGCGTGAGATGGCAAGGAAGGAACAGAACCTGTAATTTCTCAGCTACGTGGTCAACCCACCAAAATACCTCTGTCTTCTCACCAGGTTTGCCTCTGGCTTTTGTGAAGACATTTGACCAATGTCAGAGGAACCACTTTCCAAAGTCAGAAAGACAAGGCTGGTCAGGATCTGCTGATGGAGAAAGACTCCAAGCCTCCCACAGGAGATGCCATTCCCTGACCAGCAGCAGCACATTGTGGCAGAGAGTCTGCACTGTCCCCTAACTCCCGTCCTCAATGCAGTCAATGTCTAGAGAAAAAACTGCCCAGCTCTTCCCAGCATGTTCTCTCCTCCCACGAGACCCACCACAGTGGCAGTTTTCCTCTCAGCTCTTCAGTGTAACATCTCAGGGCTACCCAATGGGGTTCATAGAGCATGCTGCAACAAAGGCCTTATACCCAAGTCCTACTTGCCTTTGCTGAGGGCCTGTCGTACTGCCCTGTCAGCATACACAGGAATCAAGAAAGGGAGGGATTCCTGCATCTGTCTGCAATGTGCCCAGATGGGCCATCTGGCACTGGGATTGATTTAGTGAGAGCAAGACCCACCTAAGCATCTAGAGAACACAGCTGTGATAAGGGAGCTCTGAAAAGAAGACAGGAACCAAGCTGGCTTCAGTCAAGCAGTAACACAGCTTGTCCTACTGGCTTCTCTCCCAGGAGCTACAGGGCACCATGCCATGGACAAGATCACAAGGACACAATGAAAATATCCATGGAGAAATATGAGGCGCTCTGGCACTGCATTTACACTCCCTTGGCCACTCTTGAGCCAACAAGCAATGTTAATAACAAGACTATTTTTTCCAGATGTCAGAGCAATAATCTACCAAGGAGGCAAAGATCTGGCCTGCTTTTATTATATCTATGAAAAATTGCAACAGAACTTGGTTTGACACTGACACATCAGAAGGAAATCTCTGCTCCCCACTCCCTATAACTGAACTAGGAGGCAAAGGGTGACAAGTTTGGGAAGGGCTTGTTCCTATGCATCACTTCAGACTCACATTAGAGCTGGGACTGGTTTGCAAGAAGTGAAGAGATGCAGCTCAGTGCAGCCAGAAACAGAAGTAGCCTGTCTCTGTAGCCCCAAGGCTGGCAGCAGCTTGGGAAAAAAGCATATGTGCGCCCTGTGGACAGAAATGTCAGTTAATGAGCACCACTTAAGAATCACAACTGTACTAGATTCCATAAGAAGTAGCAATAGGAATCCTTTCCAAGACTGCTCTAATTAATGTCTACAGCCCAGCGGTTTCTGAGGATATGAATACATAATAGAGCTCTGTACCTTTTAAAATGTCTACAGAGACTGGGATCCTGAACTCAAAAGCATACTGAGATTCTAGCTCTGGTGCTTGCTATGTTAGTGACAGTCCAGAATAACCTGGGTTAAGAAGAACCAGCTGAGGAAGCGGTGCCGCTAGGAAGGACAAGGTCAACCGGATACAGAGCTGTTCTGACTTCAGGCACAAGATGCTTGACTCACTGCAGGGGGGTTGGACTAGATGACCTTTAAAGGTCCCTTCCAACCCAAACTACTCTATGATTCTATGATTCAGCAGCTGTGAACATCCAGCCACAGTGCAGGTGTCATGCAAACAGCAGGGGACCCAGCAGCACCATTCTCATCAAACCCAAGACTGCAAGGAGGATGCTGAGGGACACCACACTAGCACATCAGAATGAAGGTGCTATTTGAGTGTGCAAGCTTGTATCTAGAGGAGCAACAACAGAAACAACCACAGCAATAATGATATAGGGAGCCAGAGAGAGAAAGGTTCAGGCTATACTTGTCCTTAACCTCCTAAGTGATGTATACATTCTTACTACCTGCTGCCTTGAGTTTCCCAAGTTCGCAGAAAGGGCTAAGAGTAGTTACAATGAAACACTCTGAAAGCCCTTGAAAGACAGACAGCATTTAAGTACTATTGTTTTATTTAGGCTGCTGTCTTTGCAAAGCGCATTCACAAGTCAAAGGAAAAAATACTCTGGTAAATATAAGCATTTTTTTTTCTGAATTCTCACATGCTTTAGGAGCTCAACCTAGGGAAACCAGGGAAACATCCCCTGGTTTCCAGTGGCGATAAACATGAACCACATGCCCAAATATTGAGGACTTTTGGTCTTTTTCACACAACAATTTACAAAAAATGGGTAATATATGGGTTTGTACCTATGTGCATTCTCCCTGGTGAGATCCACAGCAGCTTTCTCTTTATCCACAGCTATCACCCGGCTCTGGGACAGGAAAAACAACAACAAACAAGTATTACAACATCAAGGTTCCTGAGCAGACGTGCTCTGCCAAAAGGGACATGCAAGATAAGACAGCTTTTGTCTAGTTACTCCACTATAGTCCTTAGACCACATTCACTGCATGTATTGACTGCGGGTACTTGACTGTGTGTCAAGTATTTGAGAGTCCTCCAGTGTAACATTAAGAGATAGGACTACGCAGTTAGAGATTTGTTTGACCTTCCATTCCACCTTGGAAAAAGTGCAGGCAAAGGCCTGACTTGGTTTTGCTTTGCTTATGTTTTTTAAACACAGATGTTGGTAAGTATTTACATAGAGAAAGCATGCTCAAAGAAACTACTTTGCATTTGGAGATGATGTGATCAGCCATCATTCCTAGGGGGATTAATTTCACAGCCTGAGACTAGCACCCACAGATGAATTTGACCCTTAAGGCGAAGGACACAGCTGAATCCGTAAGTGAAAAGTTGCTATTGTTTTCTCAATACCCTAGTGCCAAATTCTGCCTCAAACACCAAAGAGATCACACAGAGTGTAAACTCCGCTTAGCTGCCAGTGTGGCTACCACTAACTCTAATCAGTCAAGGCTCCTTATTTGTCTGGGCACAGCAGTTTGTGTTAGTCAGCTGGGAAAGGACTGTTATCAGTTACAGGGACAGACTGACACAGCTCTTTAACTTAACAGGGAAGGAAAAGAGCATGAAGTACAGCTCAGAAAATCAGAGTAATTATACTTCGAAGTCATAAAGCTCAAGTATTAACCTTATCAGGCCACTGGGAGGAGGAACGCAGGCATCAACCTCTAATTCTTACACACTAAGTCTTATACTTCTACAAGAGGAGGGGCTGGCCACAGCAATTCTCGTTCACGAGAAGAAACTGGCTGGTCTGCAATTCTGAGGAAAGGGAAATATTTTTCGCTTAACCACAGGCAATGAGATCTTGGATTCATTTCTCTTTTTGTTTACCAACAGTATCTCAGTAAGCGTGTTACATGCCACAATAATCAGTGGCAAGAAGGGCTTTGGTCACCCAGATCTCAGTCCCCTTCCTGCTCTTTTCAGTCTATTCAAAAGGTGTGTGCTGTTATCAGGCAACAAAAGACTTCAAAAAAGTAGTTTGGCAGTTGTGGCAGTGTGACATATGCTTGTCATATTTATCCCAAGTACTGACACTTCCATGGTAATCTCTCCCCTGCATTCATTTAGTCTTCAGTCTCCTAGAGACAAGAACTTTTGATTCACAGCAAGGTGATTTTTAGACATGACTGCCCCATAAATTCGACTAATAGAGTGTGTGCCCACGCCTCGGTCCCTCTTGTCCACAGCCCAGGATATTAGCTTAAACCAACACCCACCAGTGCTTCAAGCTAAGGTGATTAATAGTGAGCTGTGACAGCTGAAGAATGAGCACATTTGCTTCTTCCATTCTGACTATGTCTCCACTACTCCTGCGGACAGCTGGGCAGAGCAATTCCTAAATATCCCTCTTCCACCTAGCATGAACTTACAGAGCCTGACTGTCAGAGACCTTAGCTGCTGAAGTCCCATCAAAGCAAAGAAGTTTGTCTGTGAAGTCTCAATGAAGACTAGTAGAGGGGGATTGTCCTGTAACACGGGCATCTATTGTACCATGAGCACTGGAAAAAGCTCACCTGTGGCAGTTTGCACAACAGACTCAGAGCAATTGCTCCAGAGCCACAGCCGATTTCCAGGATCACAGGACGAGGGACAGAAACGGGAAAGCAGAGGCCTGAATTCTTCTCACATTTCTGAGATTCTTCCTCCACAACTAAAGAGACGAGATCCTAACAAAACAAACAAACAAACAAACAAATCTAAGTGAGCTGTTTTGACTCGCACCTTTATGGTCTGAGGACTGGAGTTTAAATTTCTTGACTCTGTAGCCCAGTGAAACGTGTTTTTGTTGCTAATTTTTAAAACACAGATGGCAGCAATGGAACTGACATGCCAGAAGTCACTTCAGCTCCATCTCCCCCACAGGGTGCTTTGATTAGTAACCAAATCCTCAGGATACAATTTCTCACAGATCCTCTGAAATCTTCTAGCACTGTTGGGAAAAACAATAACCAAACAGCTGGAGCACATTATCTTCTGTAACACCATTTTATTTACTCCAAAATTCCAGCTTTCAGACTGTCTCAGTATGGTATGTAATCTGGAGACAGAGGTACAGCTCCTAATAGCATCTAAAGCAATAATCCAACCTGCAGATGAAAAGCAAAGACAATGAATTACTAAATGATCCAAATGAGCAGCTCCCTGCATGGATTTCAGATTGCGGATTCCTACTACATTTTGTTGGTATAAAGTCACATGGAAAAGATTTTCATCCATGCTCCTGGATCTGTATGTGTCTCTGCCATCGCTGCCTCCTCCCTCCCATCAATCTCCAATCCCTCAATCAATCCCTCCCAATCAATTTTTAAATCCCTTCACAATTTCATATGAACTCCAACACAGCAGGAGAGGTCTCAAAGATACACAGTTCTAAGGTCTGTGAAAATGAGTGACTGGCTACAAGAGGAAGCACGCATGTGCCTCCCTCGGACTGCAGCATGAACTTCCCTTGCTATTCACTGGAGACAACTATAAGACAGAAACCTTGTAAACACCTTGAGTGCATCAGCAGCTTCAGCAGGTGCTCACAACTCCCTGCAATCCTTGTGCTTTCATGGCACAACAGTACAGAAACAAGGCCTTACTGCCCAAGGCGCTCCCACGATGGCTAGGTTATTTCACTTGAGAGGTCTGCTCTTGGATCTCTCCCGTAAATCCAGAAAGCTTAACAAAATTTCGAAGAATAATTGGCTTGATTTTGCCAACGGTTAAAAAATTAATGGCCTTCCATTTTTACAAGGAATCTTGCATGTTCTTGGCCTAAGCAGGAATATTTCAAAGCAACATGTCCTGGCAGGCAGGTCAGCTTCTCTTTAGTAAAGCAATGGCTTTTTTCAGGAGCCTAAACTGGGTATGCTTGTACATAAGCGCATAAGCCCTTCCTTGGATATATCACCCTAACTGGGGTGCAGTGTAATAGACGCCTTGTGCAAAGCTGTAGTTTTATGAAGATATTTGTTGCTGTTGGTCACCCTTCATGCTAAGCCAATTTGTCTCTGCAGTATGTAGGGAGGGAGGATGCAAACAGGTATAAAAACAAAGTGTTAGGGTAGATGAGCTTCAACGAAACACCCCCAGCAGCAGAGCACCTGAGACCTGAGCTGTTTGTCAGACAGTATTTTCTGAGGTTCCCACAAGACGTGAACTGCTTTTAAACATATTAAAGTACTGTGCCCGTGCATGCAAGCACACACCCAGTGCTTAGAGAACAGAAGTGAAGCTTGCACTACTTCACAGCCCGGGATGGAGAAACAGGCATATTTCAACATTGTCTGTGCCTTGCAAAGCCAGGCAGCTTTGAACCACTCCGTTGTAATAGAACCCTCTGCCTGTTGATTCCGCCTGCTGAAAGAGCCTGAAAGCATAAGTAAAAAGGAAAGATTTGGTTTATTTGAACGTGTAAACACTCCGTATTTCCTCTAGTAAAATTACTGCTTCTTCAGATCAGCTTTTCTGAGCCTTTGCCATTTTCAACTCAGCTGTGTTAGACTTTGCTGCTTTTCCAGCAGCCTGGCCCTGCCAGCAATAGCCTTTTGCGAGCCACTGGCTCCTCAACTTTCTTTAGGCTCCTTTTCACAGCCACAGACTTTTGGGGCCTTCGGGGGCTTTTTAGCAACAAGTACCTTCCACTGTTTTCATTGTTTTCTCTCAAATCTTTTCCAGTTGTTGAGCTGGAAAGAGCCAGAGATGTCCATGCCTTTGCTCACCAGATACTCAGTGACAACAGCCTTCGTGCTTCTCGAGACTGCGCCCTCTGCCTTCCACAGCTTTCAGTGCTCCTCAGCAATGAGCTCCATTGTGCTCATACCCAAAAGCCCAAGAGAGAACAAGAAGCAGCCCACAGGCTGGAGGGCACTATTCCGAGAAGCCTCTCTCAGCAGTGTGTCTTCACTGCCAAGTTAAGTTTAGTGACCGATACCTAAGCTAGCCTCAGCCGGGTAGGAGGAGCCACACTGCAATGCCCTACCCTGGTTACCAGGTCATTATTGGCACTGCACTCATAAGGGAGTTTTGCTAACAGCCTCCAAAATCATATTCCTTGTTGCTGCTCTGGGATTCCTTTCCTAGACAATTATGGAGGAAAACATTCTTATAGGCTCTCAACAGGATTGTGGGAAACCATTAGAGGACTACCAGTGCTCAGATAACAACAGGGAAAAATAAACACCTTATCTACCCACATTTGTGTTAAAATGGCTTTTGTCTTTCAGCTAACAGCTCCAGATGAATCAGTTTGAAAACACTTCTGCAATGGAGACAGACAGAGATTGTAACCGCAGCTGGTTTGGAGAAGCAGGTGCTGATGATTCCAAGACCACAGAAGAGGAGCCACCCAAAAAATTCTGCTCAGCCATTAAATCACTCTTTTAAATACCAGCCATTTCTGGTCACTTACGAATACTTCCAGGAAATCTCTACAGTAACTCAGAAGAACCACCTGTCTCCAGGGCTGATCACAGAGAGGCACAAGTTACTGATTTCAAATGTCCAAATGTAACTTCCATACAGTAGAACTATTGTCAGCATTTATTAACTTCCTTAAGGTTTATCATTAGCAATTTCAAGCTTAGAGTTTTTAATGGAACTTCTACTTAACACATTCCACAGTGAAAGTATTTTTAGAGTGCTTGCCAAAGCTCCTATTTAAATATGACTGATTTCAGTTCTTACCACAGGTATATTAAAAAAGGAATGTTGGTATTACTTAGGCTTCGTATCCTACTTCCTGACTCCATTGCCTTATTGTCTTGGTTATTTTATATACTTCTTACTGAGGCAAAGGCTAGTTCTCTCATAATACATGTTTATCATAATAGTTCAAAATTAAGTTATATTAAAAATAATGTGACAACCTAAAGAAACTACATCCTCTTCCAGACATTAGTATCTCACTACAACCAAAAAGTTCAATAATTATGAAAATAAATTCTTTTATGAAATAAATTTGATTGGCAAGCAAAACAGAAGGTGTATTCTAACTGGCAAATTAGGAAAAAAATTACTAGTACGGATTATTCGATGTTGAATTAAATTTGCAATTATGTATGTATTAAAAGCAAGAAGTAAAGACAAAACAATGTACTGGAATAAGACATTTTGTAATTCTGCATTAACTGGCTGTGATACCATGATCCTTTTCTTCACTTACAGCTTTCACGTGAAAACCACATTTCCCCAACATCTGCAAAAGAATCGGGAAAACCCAGCAACCACGATACAGAGTATGTCCAGTTAGCCCCCTGCCATTGCCACTAGGTTTCCTTTTCAGAAATCATGAATGATTAAGTTATCCAGAACTGTTTTGAAATAGTATTCTTCAGATTCTTCTCAGTATTTTTCATCTTTTAGCAAGCGATACAGCCAAAATCTGTGCTTCTCCAAGCACACCATCATCTCCAAGATGTCACCGCTGGAAATTGGTAAATTACAGCACTTCGCAAAACACAGCAGAACCACTTTCAAATCTCATCTTGGGAGATTAAGTATTTCTGGCCATGCATTACAGTGTTCATACAAAGACTACAAAATACCCTGCAAGACAGACATTCCCTACCTCTGTGCAAGAACCTGACTAGAGCCACAGCTGGGGAACAGCAACAAAGAGGCAGAAGGTGCTAAAAGAGATGCCAGTCCCAGACACAGAGAAACTGGGACAACAGCAGATGGCCAAAGGCTGTGGTCTTTATTGTGTAGGATACCTCACAACTTCTCAGACCAAATAGATTCAGAACACAAACACCTGCTAATATAATGCCATCATTGCTAAAAGCCATCTTAACCGTCAGTTTGATCACCAGCTCTAAAGGTTGAGAGATGAAATTACAAAAATTCCACTGGGAAATAAGAGAAAACACTTTGGCAGCCTAGGTAATTAACCTTTGGAATATGTTAGGTAAATTCTCCACAATCTGGCACTCTAAACTGAAATGGCAGGCTGTTCAAAAGGGCTTACCTTCACTCACACCATTTACGGGATTCAATACATCAGAGAGAGAAATGTCCTTCACTACAGAAAAATGCTATTTCGGATAAAACAAAGACTTGACAATCAGTGTGTCTTTATAGTCTCTAAAAACAGTAAAATGAGTTAGCTTGCTCAGGTGCCTTGTCCCTGCAACATGCTGAGCACTTCAGCACCTTTAAAACATTTATCCTCAGAACTCCCATTTTCCAGATGAGCAACTGTAAAACAGTGACTATCCCAAACTCACGAAGGAGGACTACGGCAGAGCAGAGCATTGAACCCAATGCTCCAGAAGCCTCATCTGCACCTTTCCAATGACACCACTTTAGATCGTGGAAAAGGGTCCCCCAAACTCCAGTTAGGAACAGGCAGGTCTACAGTTGTGTGAGGGCAACTGACCTCCTGCAGAAAAGCAGAAGTCACAAAGATCAGAACCAGATTCCCACATCATCTAAACAAACAGTGCCTGGCTGCTCTTGAATTGTCTTTTTGTTTTTACTGTTGTACATAAAAAACTGTAAATATAAAAAAAAAATCCAAAGTGCTGTATTAAGGAGAAAGTAAAATTGTAAATTAAAAAAGTATCTTAGAAATGTAACCCGATTCCATATTTACCCACAGCATGCTAACCACTGGATAGGATGAATGCTCAACTGTGGAGTTATTAAAATTCACATTATTGTTTACAGTATGCATCATTATTGTCAGTACCAACACAGCCTACACTAAAAATCCTGCTAACCCACGCTACAGGTACCGGTAGAACTACTTTTATCCTGGAGCCTGGTGTACACATATGTGAGTGTAAGAGTGATGTTTGTGTTAGAGTGGGGAAATGGAACATTTTGAAGATCTTTTCTCCCCTAGTCCATGCAAGAAGCTCCTTCCCCCAGCAAAAGCTAGTTTTGGAAGGAATGGAGGGACTGAATGGCAAACAGACAAAACCAGAGAGAAACTAAAATCCTCTCTTTGCTTTTGCTAGCAATGGCATCAAGGTGGAAGGGAAGGAAGGTCCTGGACATGGCTTGGCTAGCCCCCACCACTTGGAGCTGTTGACATCTGCGTGCAGGGGCAGATTGCACATTTTATTCAATAGATGGGTGTACAGAGATGTTCCAGCAGCTGAGAGGACGAGCTAGAAGTCACATGGAAAGGTGATCTCAGTAGCCACTGCTATCTTATGTATGGCTAACACTGCCCCACAGCTGTCCTCTCCCCTGCAGCTTGCAGGATTGCCATGCGCCTTTCCAGGGCACATCAGCAATGCCAGTGTGCTCCAGGGCCTTTTTGTCATCATTACAGGCAGACAGCACGACAGTCGGGGCAATAGGCTAGGCTTAGGAACGGGGCCAGCTCACAGCTCTGCAGAGTTACTAGTGTGACTAAATCCCAATCTTTCTGCATGTTGCAAAGTCCCCTTGCACAGCAATAATCAATGAACTTCTCTTCTCCTCCATTTTCCAGGATTTTGTATAAATAAATATTCAAGAGGATGTCAAGAGCACCAGCCACCTCTGAAACCCATGCATTCATGAGGGTGGTAAGCTAGGTGCAAAGCAAAGTATCTGGAAGGGTTTTTACATTGCACTGGGCTGGAGGTGATGCAGGCATCGGGTGATGGGTTTTCAGGGACCTACATTCTACTGCTTAGCACAAAATGGAGTGGGAAGAAGGTATCTAGACCCTCTATGTCTTTGCCAGAAGTGAATTTAAAAATCTACAGGGAAAAATGCAGGACATCCTTGGGAGGGAGAAGGATATCTGGTCCTGACTAGCAACGGAAGAGCTTGCAAGGACTACAAGAGATCTATTACCTGCGGTTCCATATACAGGGGACACAAATATTTGCTTCCCATGCTACTTAATTTCCAGCACTCAGAAGTTCTCAAGCTTTTGTCTCTTAGCCAAGCCACTCACAGCCTGCTCTCACCTTGCAATTCCAGGAAGTCTTGCTTCACTGCCAGATTCACTCTAAGTTCACGCTGTCATTTATTTGTTTCCCCCCCTTCTTCTCTGTGAGCAGAACAAACGCAAAACTTTGCGAACACCTCCAGCTTCCCATGAGCCTCTGCCTTACTCTTCCGCCCACAACTCCTGTTCCCCAATGCTCCCCCAGCACACACTCATGTTCTGACAGGTTCTTGGTATTACCTCCCCCTCCCTGTGGCCAGGTCTCTAGTTCACTGTATTTCTTGGAACCGCAGCTGCACAAAGAAAGCGTGAGGACAGTGTCTGCCAGCACCCAAACCACAAGCTTCACAGCTGCACAGTTCCAACCAGCAGACAGCACAAGGTCAGGCAGCTTTCAGCACCAAGGCAGTCAGGAGGAAACAGCAGAGATTCTCGCCGCTCAGCGGTGGCTACAGAGCTGTGTGGAAGTCCAGAGTTAAGGCAATCATGTGCTACAGTCCAACAACAGTGAATGACCCATCTAATGTTTCTGCAATTAAAAGTACAAGGCTAAGAAAAACAAGAGGAGGGGAGGAATGGGAAAGGCAAGGGTGGAGGTCACAAATTCACCCTGCATTCCCTAGAAGCACCCTTTTTTCATGCCCTGCATGCTCTGGGGAAAGCAGGGAAGACAAGGTTCCAGGGGTACAAGCCAGGGTGGCAAGAGGCTCTAACTTCCCAGGTTAGCAAACAGGACAAGGAAAGCAAAAGACACATGACAACCTGGGTAACCTTCTCTCTGGTCTCGCACACTTCCTGGGAATGTTTTACTTATTTGTGTGCTTTCCAGAAACTTCTGTTCTCAGAATCCAGGACTTTCCATAGAGCTTGATCTGATATTAACCAAATCACCCCTCCCCTCCTGTTTGTCCACTTGGCTGCCAATCAGCACATGACAAAACACCAGGAAGCCAAGCTGGAAACCTAACTCCATGGCAGTGGCCCTTGAAGATCACCGTCACGTACCCTCCTTCCAAAACCAAGCCACCAAGCCAGCCCAGTACTCAGTGGGCAGGCAGGCTATGGCACTTTCGTCCTGGGCTCTTCTGCCTGGCACTGCAGTAGGAAAGAGAAAATGTTGCACAAAGCCCATGAAACTCCCCCTATACATGTATAGAAAGCAAAACACCAGAATAACTCCAGAAGGAGCCACTGATCCTGAAAGAAAAGGTGGCTTTAGGCAGAAGCAATGACAGATAAACAGGTAAAGGCACACCTAATACTGACGAAGGGGTTTGGCTTCTCTGTCACACAACAGAAGAAGCTCCTGATGTGTCAGGGCACATGCCAAGCGCTGTTTCATCTGTTGAGGAAAGGCTGTGACAGCACCCAGAAATGACTTTACCAAAAGGCAGCAACCTTTGCAACCCATATGTGCTAGTGCCCAAGAGAAATTACCACAGTTGTCACATCTAAATTTAGCCATGCCCAAGAGGGGCAAGAAGAGTGGATCAAAGTCACTGTAAAATGGCCGTACCTCGGATCTCCAGCACAAACCTCTGTCTAGGCACATCTCTCCAGAATCAAGGCATTTTCCTTCTCTGCAGATACTGGTATTGACCACTGCCAGATACAGCATCTAGACAGATGTGGTGGTCCAGGTCGCTAATCCCTAGCTCTGAAATTCCAGTTACTTGGATGTCTAAGAGAAGCAGGGGAGGTGGAAATAGATTTTTTTCCTTGTTCATGTGGGAATCCCCTCGAGTCCCATCCCTCCTGTTACAGCCATTCTATAGTTTGTTTTTCTCCAATTCTAGTCCTAAATCTTGCTCTAACTGCTGATGAGCTAAGCTACTCAGCTGAAACTCACAGAAATAGAGACCCTCTTTCAATTGGGAATGGGAGATTAAAAAGCTGAAGACTTCATAGAGTTCTTTTAGGGCCAAAAAAATAAAGGCATAAACAACACGGAGCTCTGTGAGAACATATTAGGAAAGTCTATATAAGTTAACCTGGAGAACAGGTTTGTGCATGACTTAAAAGAACAGCTGCTGTTTTCCCTGCCTTCAGCCCAGGTTTTAGCTTTAAATTTACATTTTTGAGTCTGTCCTGGAAATCAACAACTTCGAAGTAATCCTCTGCACTAGCACAGCCTTTTTTTCTTGCATAGGAAGCCAGAAGAAATTACTGCCATAGCTCGTCTTGGCCAGTTAGCCAGGAACAATCCTGTTTCTTCCTCCATTTCCTTTTGAACAAGAAGAAATCTGTCCTGGGAAAACATCCTGTCCTGATTTTAAAGTAGCCAGCAACAGACTCCTGCTAAGCTGTTTCAGTAATTAATTACACCCTGTTAAAGATGTGCGCCTTTTCTTCTGGCCCGCACTTACAGTGCTTGTAATACACTTGTCTATGAAACCAAAGAGACTTCTGCTATCAAATTTCTGCTCCCTGTGCCAGGTAATTAACCCCTAAGCTTGTCTTTGATGAGCTAAACAGTCTTTCACAACAAGGCAGATTTTTCCAGCTGTTAATCCACCTACTGGTTCTTCTCCAAACCTCGTTTTCCTTCTCTTTCTCAACCGGTCACTAACATAACTGGACATAATAGTTTTGCAACTATTCCACTACTGCAGTACACAGATTATTTAATCCTGCTACTTGTACTCGGCAATCCCCTGTTAACACACGCGAGGATCACATTAGCTTGCTGGGCAGCCCACTGAAAATGGGTGCTCATGGTCAGCCAATATCTGTAAGAGCCCCAGATCTTTCTCCAAGCTCTTCTGGCAGGGGAAGCCCCTCAGCCACAAGGCACAGGCTGCATTATTTATTTCTGCATATATGATCCTATTAAACACTTGTGCCTAGCTCAAAGGGCAATTCCAATCGCTCCACAGCAACAACAGGTTCCCTTTATAATCCCCATTCCCCAGCCTCTGTGCCACAGCCCACTTTCAGCAAATATTGTTTTCCTCCAACACACTGATAAAATATTACCTATCATATGGGCAAAATCTGATCTGTGTGAGGCCACAACAGCAATGCTCCAACTTTAGCACATTTGTTTACAGCTACATTTTGAGAGATAGCAGTTAATTTTTGATCTATTCAATAATGCCCTATTGCATGTATGTTCAATATACCTTATAGGAGTCTATATATGTATTTCAAGAAAGGACCTTAAGCTACATACAAGATAGGGCACCATCATCCTTTTTGTTTCCCAAATTTGGAAGCCAGTGATGCAGAGAGGAGAAGCAGCCTTCCTTTGAAGAGACAACTGGTCAGAGGCAAAACCACAAAAAAAAAAAAGCCTATCTCCTGACTCCTGATCCATGGCTGCGCTCCACTAGAGAGTGCGACCTTTTGAACCTTCCAGAAAGTAACCATCTGTGGCAATGAAATTAGGGAAATGAAAGGCCATTCTGCATCAAAAGCTTCCCTTTAGCACTGATTAAAACAGAAAACATGTACACTGCTTTGACATAAAGCACTGGAGAAAAGCCCCACCTCGCAATCTGTGTATTTGCATATACATGTCAGGAAGCAAAAATCCTCCATTCTCTGTGTGCTTGACCTTCCTGAAAGGTTAATGATTATGTTTAGCTAGAAGTAAGGTTAAACTTCATCAAAGGTTTCTCTGAGCAAATCTTTGCCTAAGGTGCTTTCGAAGAACACCCCAGCACAATGACTGCCATTCGGCTGACAGATGCAAGTAAACAGCAATGGTTTCAGTGTATTGACCATGTTATCATGGGAAAGAACCAATCTATCTTGGGAAACAAGTTAAAAGCTTAACAATCATAGGTGGAAAAAGAATTGATTAGACAGCGGCAGGACTAAAAATTACAAATGCTATAAAGAGCATGAGTATTTTATGTGTTACGCAGTAAGAAGTAAGGGCTTCCCTGTTAAATGAGCAGGCAGCACTGGAAGCAAAGAAAATACTTTTTCCACTTACAACACAAAATTAGAAGGATTCACTGTCAGATGATGTCATGGAGGCTAGACACAGACAGACTCAAAAGAAGATTAAACAAATTAATGGAGGACAGATCCATTAATGATTATGAAGCAGGATGGCCCCAAATCCAGCTTTGGCCAAGAACAGCCCTTAACTGCTGACTATTAAAAGAAGATGGGATCCTTCCATACCTATCTTTTCCCTTGTAATTTTGCCCCCACCATCTGCTACGAGCCCCAATCACACAGTATATTGAACTAGACAGACCAGTATAGTCTGACCCACTAAGTCTTTTTTCTTGCTTTCACAGGACATTGCAACCATGATCTTTTTTGCATGACTACTAAAAAATATTCAGCATGGCACAGACTTGTA
>NW_008824547.1:2248016-2258173 GCF_000699105.1 Pygoscelis adeliae | reverse complement strand
TTCCCTAAGATGTCTCTCCCAGGCTAAACACCCATCCTCACCCTACACCATCGCCCCCTTACAGGACAATGGACTGTTCTCATGACACAGCCACCACAACAAAGCAAAGACAGAAAATAATTATGTAGGGTCTGAGCTCGTGCTGAGATCACAATAGGTCAAGGAGGCGTCACCAGGGGACTCCTGGGTAGCCTGAGGGTCAGAGGGGATGGTGAGACTGTGACAATCCTCCCAAGCGGAACTGGAGTTTTCTGAAAAACAAAAACTCAACGTCCAAGAATCTGACTCTACCCACACAGTAGCTGCAAGGGATAAAAGGAGACCATTTTTGTTTCCACTGAACAACTAAGCCTTCATTTGCTTTAAAACACAGCATCTGAGAGAGGAGGGGATCAGAAACCCCAGAAATCCTATAGTAATTAATAGGAAATAGAGCTATCGGGAACCCCGCGAGCCTAAGCCTGGAGTGCCCTCTAGGGGTAAAAGACTGGTAAGCCGCATACCCCAAACAACTTCCTCCGGTGAAGTCCTGGACCAAACTAAACCTTTCCTTAATGAAGTTATGGTGAGGCTTCATTTAGCCTGTATTTGCCTGGACAAAAAAAGGAATTATGTATCCACGGTTGGCTGAGTTCTCCTTCTCCTTGTCCTATTTTTCCTCTGATACACAATGCTGCTGCGATGGTAACACGGCCCGAGTTTTAGAAAGTCTTGCTTTGGGAAAAGGACTTTCTTCTTCATTAATACAGTGACTGAGCAATGCTGAGACAGGGATTCCTTGACATTACAATAATAATCGCGTAACAAAGATAATTCATGAGACTGAGCACACCCCTAAACTTTGGCCCAAACACCTCCCCATTGCAGAAACCTGGCTGTGGTGGTCACGCAAGGAAAGCAGGCAGGACGCTGGGTTCCACAAGCCCTTGCAAACCCAGTCAGTGCTTGTAGCAGCGAGTCCAAAGCTTTGCTCACAGAGGGCCAGGTAACCGGAGGAAGGTGAGACTGAGGACTGTTTAACAAAACTCTCCTCCAATGCGGTGTGTCTGTGCTCACAAAAGTATATATCAGCCCTGCACGCCAAGAAGTTATGACTGAATGCAGTCAGCTTTGTTATCCCACTCTCAGAGCTTAAACAGGACCTGCTAGTTTCCTAATTTTGGCTGCCTGTCCCCTCCCCACCCGGATTCCCACGGAACAGAAGAACGAAGCCACATGTGCTGAAAATATATTCCCAGAGGGAGCGAACGCGAGAGGGCTCAGCTACCAGAGAGAACAAATCATACTACAATGGGGCAAATTTCACACAGGGCAAAGTTAAGCAGACAACTGAACTTCTCCCTTTGCATGTGTCTCTGTCCCCAGGACTGAAACAATGCTGGTGGTTTATGTC
The DNA here is from genome assembly GCF_000699105.1 of Pygoscelis adeliae. Classification (NCBI taxonomy): domain Eukaryota; kingdom Metazoa; phylum Chordata; class Aves; order Sphenisciformes; family Spheniscidae; genus Pygoscelis; species Pygoscelis adeliae. The sequence continues at coordinate 2,256,780 of NW_008824547.1, read as the reverse complement.
ATACTGTGTTTGCCTTCGTGCCATTACCAACGCATCTGGGAACAAGAGTCATAACCCTTCTGTTGTAACGATAGAATAAAACGTGCATCATAAAGATGGCTCCTCTCCTTTTCAGACTTCGAATCAACAAGCAGGAGTATTTGCAGACCCTATATTAATATAACTAGGAAGCAAATTTTGCAGCTGCTTGTGTATCTGCACTAACAAGTCAATTTAGGCAGTCACATTTACTCAGCCAAGGACAAGATGTGCCATGTGCCTTATGTGTGCAGTCACTGATAAGCAACTTGAACCTGGGATATCAATGTTGATAATGACCTGCTTCCTAAAGAACGAGGGTTATTTACAGATATTATTTGGTGAAAACATTCAGCACTATTGGTTTTAAGAATGCTGCAGACAAATCCTAAACAGAAAGAGAGCAACAGATGCAACTAACTTCAGTATTTTTGAAAGGAGATATTTCCACTGCAGTTCTGAAGTCCAGTGAAGTCTGGAAAAATTACTCTGATGAAACAAAACATAGACATACCCCAACCAAAACACACCCCACAAAGCTCTGAGTCAGAGGTGACAAACTTTTCCTTCCTAGCAGAAGGAAAAGATCTAGACACCAACTCTCTTTGTGCAACAGGTTACACACAGTACACGGTTCCTGGAAGCAGCACATGCCTAAAGCAATGTCCTGCCAGGTGCTGCTAAACAGCTGGGTCTTGTCCCCATGCTCTTGCTGTCCAAGTAATCTCCCCAGCACATCACAAGAAAACTCTCAGTTGCCAACAGAGCTCCATTCCTGAGCTATCATCATAAACTTCTGGCCTTCCATAATAAATGTGCTAAAAATGTGCCTTCATAGTAAGTATAGTGACACATCAAATAAAGTTTTCCCAGAGAGACAAGGTTTAGGTTAAGCTGTTTATGCTACATTTTTGCACCAGGGTATGTTAAGTGGTTTTAATCTCAGCATGTTATGCAGCACTCACTTCACTTTGGGCCAGCAGAGATGCTTTTACCAAAATCACGCATGTGGGCACAATTAACAACATTCTCAGGCATTAGCCACCCCGGCTTCCACGCCACACAATAGGCCTTTGAAGCCTGGCACCGCATGGAGAGTGGTTTTAATGCTCACGTTGCATCCACGAATTAATGGGCAGTTAAGAGTTGGAAATACTCTCTTGAATCAACCACAGCAGAAATACTGTTGACAATAACAAAGCTAACTATTGCTGGGCTCCAACTGGCAGAACTATTCCTTAGAGCCCTAACTCCAAACTTCATCGCCACAGAGTGATCAAACCCAGGCACCAGAGAGAGCTCACACCTTCTCTGGACACAAGCCCCAAATCTCTACGATTTAGGGCCCAGCAGGCTTTCAGTGAGGTGCTGCTGATGCCCCACACCGAATCAAGACTCTGGTTCTGAATATTCTTCTACAGGCTGAGATGAGAGGATGTCTAAGTGGTAGTTGTGCTGATTCCCACTAACTTGCCTGGAACCCTCTCATGGATTTCAGTAGCAACCTCTTCTTCAAAGGGCACAACAGAAGCACAGGCTGTCTTTGCCTTTTAACTTTTGTGTAATAAAAGGTGTCAGATGAAGGATTCTGAAGACTGCATCCTCTCTTTAGTGAGCTGCTGCTTTCTTCATACATTCCCAATACTATCCCTTCCCCAGAAAAAGCAAAGGTGGTCTTCCCATCTCCAAAGCCCACTCAGACCTTGGCATCTCTTCTGACATTGTCAGTAGGGGACATTCTGTCTGAATGAGCCTTTTCATTCTTTTTACAGCATGGGCCCCTACTTACAGAGACCTGAGCAGAGGGCCGCCTCCACATTACAACAGTCACCAAGCAGCAGGCAAACAACTGAAGAAATGACTATTAGACTGAAACAGGTTTAAGCTTCTGGGACTCCTAAATGGACAAGCTATGGAGACCACTTCATCTCTGAAAGTTAACACAGGCTTCAAAAGAAAAATTGTCAGAAGAAGAAAAACCAAACCAACAAAAAAAGAACCAACCCAAAACAAAAAAAAACCCTCACAAACCCTAAAACCTCCTGAGGACTAGCAAACAGACAGACTTCCTTGCTAGGATGGTCCATGAGCTGAAAGCTAGGCTACTGTCTGGGAAAGCGTCACTGTGTAGTTCTTAGGCTTTTCCCTAGCAGCAGGAACACTGGGGAAAATGGAGTTTTAACTTGATCACGTATGGCTGTCCTTTACATTCTTACAACTTACATTAATATTTAATTCCAGCCCAGGTCAGAATTTACCCTTCAGTTTTCAGTGGTTTTTTGTTACCGTTCAGGAAACAACCCTTCAGGTTCCAGTGTTTGTCCAGAAACCACTGCGGAGCCTTCAGACAGGTGGTAGGTGCCATTTCCTACCAGCCTGCACTGTTTTAGTCTGCACATGGACAAACAAGCTCTCTGGAGTCCATTACCAGCTTTCTACTACTGCAGGATTTTGCCAACAACCTTTGGACAACTTTGAGATTCTTGTCCTTGTATCAAAGTACTAACCCACTGGGATACAGCAGTATAGGTTTTGAACTTCTAGGGTCATCACTATAGCAGAAATAAGGAAAGAAAGCCAAGTCCTTCCATCAATGGAAATGGATCTCTGTGTAATTAAGTGATATGCTAGCTTGCAACATCTCTTGCTCCGAGCCAGGAGGCAAAGTTCACCAGCATCAGTTCCAGATCACAAGCTTAGAATCCCCCTCTGTTCTAAAAGAAGTGGAATGATCTGACCTCCTCATCACTACAACCTCACGATATACAGGGCGCCTTCATGGAAATACTATGATTGTATTGTATGATGTAATCCACAGATTCAAGCCTGTCCCCGCCACGTTCCCCACATTCATACCTCTGTTTCAGGCCGAGGGATAAATACTGGGGGTCTCATCTTCAGAGTCAGGTCCTGAAAGTCCCACTCACCAAGCACATACTGCACCGGCATTCTGTGGCAGGCAAAAGCAAGTGTTAACACTTTAGGACTACATTCCATAACATGGAAAAGCTCTCAATACCATGCTTACCTCATTACTAACCACATAACCCTTCTGAGGGTGAGCACCTAGACACCCCTAAGGCTCTTAACTGCATGGGCAACATGCATCTGCGCTCTAAGGGAGCTGTGGGAGCTCCATTCCCACAAAAGAGTTTGTTATCAAGCACTGGACCCAGGGAACTACAGGACAGTCAGTCTCACCTCGATACCAGGGACAGGGATGGAACAAATAGTCCTAGAGATCGTTTCCAAACATACTAAGTACAGGAAGGTGACTGGGAGTAGTCAGCGTGCATTTACAAAGGGGAAACCCTTCCTGACCAACCTAATAGCCACCCATGACACAATGACTAACTCGGTGCAGGAGGAGAGGGTAATCAATACTGTTTATCTAGACTTTCCTAAGGCTTTTGATACTGTCTCCCACAACATCCTCATATACAAGCTGATGAAGTACGGACTAGATAAATGAGGTGGACTGAAAATTGACTGAACTGGCAGGCTCAGAGGGCTGTGTTCAACAGCACAAAGTCCAGCTGAAGGCCGATCACTAGTGGAGCACCCCGGGGGTTAATAGTGGGGCCAATATAGCATAACATCTTCATTAATGATCTGGATGAAGGGACAGAGAATACCCTTGGCATGTCTGCAGATGATAGAAAATTGGGAGGAGTGGTTAATAGGGTGTGCTACTTTTCAGAGGGACCTCAGGAGGCTGGAGAAATGGGCTGACAGGAACCTCATGAAATTCAGCAAAGGGTAATGCGAAGTCCGATAAACTGGGGAGGAATAATCCCACGTACCAGTACAGGCTGGGGGCCAACCAGCTGGACAGCGGCCTTGCAGAAAAGGCCCTGGGGATCGAGTGGACAAGTTGACCATGAGTCAGCAATGTGCCCTTGCAGCAAAAGAAGGCCATTGGGCTTCCTGGGCTGCATTAGACAGAGCGTTGCCAGAAGGTCAAGGGAAGGGATCCTTCCCCTCTATTCAGCACTGGTAGGAAACATCTGGAGCGCAGGGCTCCCAGTAGAGGAGAGCCATGGACATACTGGAGTAAGTCCAACAAATGGCCATTAAGATGATTAAGGGATTGGAGCATCTGACATACAAGGAGAGACTGAGAGCTGGGACAGTTTAGCCTTGAGAAGGGAAGGCTCGGGCTGGGGGGCAGGGGAGTGAAATCTCATCAATGACCATATGTATCTGGTGAGATGGAGTAAAGAAGAAGGAGCCTGACTCTGTTCAGTGGTATCCAGAAAAAAGGCAGGCAAAGGGCACAGACTGAAATACAGAAAATTCCATTTGAACTTAAGAATCACACCCCCCTTTTTTTTTTCTCTCTCTCTTCTTTTTTTAAACACTGTGAGGGTGGTCAAACACTGGAACAGGCTGTCCAGAGAGGTTGCATAGTATCTGTCTTCGGATATATTAAAAACTGAATTGGGCATGACTGAGCAACTTGCTCTAGTTGATCCTGCTTTGAGCAGGGGAGTGGACTAGACTTCCAGCAGTCCATGTCAACCTCCATGATTCTATGAATTTTGGGGCTATGTTTTCAGCTGCTGTGAGGCACCATACCTCACTTTTTCATGTAGAACAGCAGAGATTTGTTGCAAACTTAACAGCACTTAAGACAGAGGAATTTGCAAGTCAGACAGCTCTGGGAATTTTGGATTTCTGCTCCTAACACAAGACTCGAGCAGCAGGACAATTTCAGGGAAGACACTCAGATCCTACAAACAGTAACCACTGCTAACACACTGACGCCCTGAGAAACCCTCACATCCTATTCTGCATAAGACACAGCAGGATTAATCAGCACAGTAAAATGAGGATCCACATCATAACCACACTCACATAAACAAGCAGGAGGATGCTGCCTCCAAACATGTTCCCAGGCATCTCCCACCCTTCTAAATGATCCAAGCTCCTGAATATTTCCTCTCCCCACACAGTATTCCCCAGGCCCAGCCTCATTCCAAGTAGCTCCTTCACACCAACCCCATTTAATTTTTCTGCTAAGACAACCCCTCACACAGAGCAAGCAAATGGAGGCCAAATGGAAGCCAAAGCTACAACAGCCATGGATACCTCTCAACACCAGGGAAATCCCCTGCAGGCAAAGCCTAGAAAGGAAAGCACAGCAACACCACAGACCAGTATAGGACTGGCAGCTGAAGAGCGTGCTGAATCAGACAGAAGGGGACAAGGCTAAATTCTGTAAGCACAGAAGGGCTTAATGAAAATGTACCCAACTCAGGGTCAGCACTGCCAGTTTCCTGCTCCTCTGCAACATCCCTTAAACCCTCTTTTCTCCCAGACAGGACAGACAGGTGATTTGCTACCTGACAACAACAGCAAATGCCCATCACTTGAGTCACAATGAGACACAGCACTGTTACTTGACATGTCAGCTGCTAATGGTCTTCTGCCTTCTCTCTGCTACCATTCTTCTGGCTGCATTAAGACTGAAGGAAAACCCTCCAAAGGAACGACTGTAAGAGGATGCTCCTACCTTTCTAGTCGCTTGTTGCTCAGCTGCTGGATTTGCTCCTGCTGCGCTGCTGTAAGCGGAGTGTGGAGGCTTTTGGAGTTCAAACTCTGAAACTGAAGACAAGGTCAATTTAAAACTTGCCCACTGGTGCCACTTGGGTGTCCTCTGCACCCTGCCAAAGGCATCCTCCGGGGAGACCCAGCATGCTGACAAACACATATGCCTGGGACTGTTGGAAACCACAAATGATTAGGAGAACCTATCTGCATGTTTAAAACCAACCCTGTACAACTGTTCTTCTGCTACTTTTCGGGGCTCAGAAGAATAGGTAAAATTAAGAATCATTCCACCAAGCACGTCAGGGTACAGTGTGGGTGTATATGTCATGGGTTACATTTCAGTCTCTGCAAAAGAAGGCATTTAAGAGACCCCAGGTGTTCTACTGGCATTAATAAACTATGCCTGACCCTCTCTGCCATCTAAGGTAGGGAAAAGTTTTTCTACTTCCTGTAAGTGAGATAAAAGGAACGGTAAGGGATTCAACCAAAATGACAAAGTGAGAGGCATGCATACAGACCTTATTCTTTTTCTATTACTTAACTGTTTTTGCTCCCAGGACAAATGCCAGGATATATTCACTGGATTCTCTTGCTTCAGGGATCCCATTTGTCTCAAACACCTTCTGCCAGTATTTGACCACATCAGTGGCAGTCACAAGCCGAGGTCTTGCACCGCAGCTCTGCCTCAGAGATGACTGCTTTGGACTGAGGATAGGACATTCACTTTGACTCAATCCCCCTGGCACACACTGAGGTGAGAGACCAAACAACCTCCTGAGCAGCGGGTGGGTGAGGCATCTCATTGTTGTGAAATCAGTTCCTGGCTTCCACGTGTTCCTCGTTGCCACCAGCTGATCTAGTCAGTGCTAGATCACCGGGACATTTGGTGCTACCGCAAGCCACTGTGGCTAAGCACCAGCTGACCACAGTCAGAGCGTTCTCTTCAGGGCAGCATGAAAATGGCACTGGTTTGCAGCTCTTCTGGTCTAGAAAAGGAAGCAAGAGTACTCGCGCTAGCAAATCACAGGTTCCGCTCTGACAGAATGCGGACTGCTTGCCCTAATCCCAGCCCACAGGTACAAAACAATTACTCACACCCTAAGAGTAACAAACGATTACCCCAAGAAAAGACTCAGGTGACAGCTAACCAGCTCTGCCACCGCAACGCATTTCTTTGCAGAGCTGCCCATCTCCTCAGGCCAGAGCTACTAGGAGGCCAGTCTGTGCCCATGGCAAGGCAGAAGTGAGCATGCCCACACACAGGCACAGCACTCCTGCCTGTCCTTGGTCCCAGAAAGCCACAGACACACCAACCTTCAGCTCCAGCCCCTGGCTCTCCACCCCATGAGTGGGTCACCCTGGTTCCCTGCAGGAAGACCTTCACTCTCTCCTAGGTTCTTTCTTTTATTCTTCTCCCTGTTCATAAACCACAAGTCCTAGGTTAGTGGGTGTGCTCACAGAAGACCTTGACTCCATGGGTCAAGGGTCCTCCACACTGTCACCATCCCCACAGAACAGACAAGGGGCCACAGAGCCAGGGCTGAGCTGCTAAGAGCAGGGGAAGGAGAAAAGCTCACAAGATACAACCAGAGGGAAGAGAAACACTTGAAAGACACAAAGGCCAGAAAAGGCAAACCCTGCCAGAGGGAATCCAGTCTCTTAAAGGAAAGAACAGGCACAGCCAGACAGAGAGGGAAGAAAACAAACAAGATGACTGCAGGAGACGAAGGAGATGAAACTTTACAAAACAGCTGCTGCATATCACACTTGGAACTGTGTTTTAACAGAGACAAACGGAACAACCCCACTTTCCTGCTGTGATCCATCAGAAATGAGGTCCCCCCTCCCTTCTGACTCACAGTCCCTGGAGCCACTGTGGGTTTCCCTGAGCACACATTCCCATTCCTCTAATGATGGCTGCTTTTCATCACTGTCTCGGAGAGGCCACAACCTCCCCTCCTCCAACTCCTCTGGAAAACCACCACACAAACAGCTAAATACCTCTCCCCAGCAGCTAGCAGCACCCAGGGTGGGTGGCTCTCTGCTCTGTAGGAGTGCGGCTGCTGCAGGGAGATCTGGGGAGGCTGGGTCAGCTCCCACCTGGGCAGATGCTGGCACTGAACCCCTGCAGCAACCCTGGACCCTGCTGCATGCAGAGGCAGCAGTGTGGGGCCTGCCCTGCTCTTGCTGCACAGTGAAACTGTGGGAAGAGTCAGGCCTCCACTGCCCTCCTTTGCAAAATTAAACCAAACAGAGCCCAGGGAAGCAGCAGAAGAAATACCCTGCAGCAAAGATCTCAAGATTGGCTTACCTGCTACCTCCTGGCCAAGGGGTAGGCGCTCTAAAAGCGCAAGGATCCCTTTCTTACCATCTTTGTTACCCCTATCAGAGAGATAAGCAGCTCCTATGAAAACTTGCTTTCGTTATGCATAAGCAGTCTGACAGCTACAGTCTTTACATGAGCACCTCCCTACTCCAAGGCCCTGTTTTGGGGATACTGCCACAAGAGGAACACTAAAGGAATAAAACATTAACCATTAGTATTATTAGGGACGCAGATAAGACTTTAATTGGCCATGGCTGGAACAATGCTGCCACTATTGTCATTATTAATAAAGGAGACCAGCTACTGATGCAAGGCCCCTGCCAAGAACAGTCCCTGTACGCTACTTCTTGGTGCAAATACCTGTTTGCACACAGGCACAGATTTTTTTTCCTGCAGTTCTGTGGTTTGGTCCGTTCAACCCCCAGTTCCCCACTCACTGTGGTCCAACACGTACACTGGTGACCGTCGAAAGGCACGGCCTGTCCCACTCTTGGCCCCTGCCCTACATTCCCTGTCTCACTCACGAGGCTCGGGCAGGAGCTGGGGCTTGTGCTGTACAAGTCGATACCTTTCTGCTGCTGGGTTAGTGGTCAGCTGAACCGGCCCCTCGCAGAGCCCCGCTGGCCGTACCGGGGGAGGGGGTACAAGTCCCCATTTGCCAGCCAGGGAGCCACCCACCCACCTTCAGTGACCGGGCGGCTCTCCGGCGGTAAACGAGCCCCACAGAACACTGCCGGCACGGGAGCCCGCCTTTCCTTCCAGCTGTCCCGGCCTTCCCTGTGCACGCAATACGCTGACCAACGCCAGGCACCCCTCCTGGCCTGCACCGCGGCGCTGGCGCGGGGTCCCTTTACCTGGGCGGCGGCC
>NW_008824547.1:2238828-2246699 GCF_000699105.1 Pygoscelis adeliae | reverse complement strand
GCTCCGGGACAGTGGGCACACGCGGTTGGGGCTTCCCCCCCTACCCTGGGGGCTGCCCTGGAGCCTGGTCAGCCCTGTAGCAGGGGGAGAGGAAGCCACGTCCCGTAGCCAACAGCAACCCAATGCTGCTTGCGTTGCTGAATTACTACAGACACTTCATCTTGGTGAAGTAGTGCAGAAAAAATACTAGTTATTATTTGCCTTCTTCATCTAGAGACCCCATGACCCATCTTCATCCCTGTGACACAAATCTCTATTCCTGTCGTACCCGAGAGGAAACTGCAGCGCAGAGAGATTAAAACCAAGACTCAGCAAAGCCAGCAGCCTCAAGCTAGTGCCTGACTCAATGTTCTGCATCTCAGAGGTGGTGGCCACCGCAGCGCCTAGCAGAGACCAGTTTGGAAATGCTGGCTTAGGAGAGAAGCAAACATGTTCTCTTTATTCCCAGACCCAGCAGAGCCCAGCACAGAGCGGTCCTGGCTGTGTGAGAAGCTCTGTTAGTGCAGGCAATGGAAGAATGCCAGCTCGCAGCAGCTGAGGATCTGGTTCCTCTTCTGTTCTGTTCTATTTGTGCACGGACTATGCTGAAACCTGCCAGCGACAGGTAGCAGCTGTCCCTGGCCCTAGAGCAGCCATCAGAGACTTGGAGTGTGCCCAGCCTGCAGATCAAACTTCCAGCACCAGGGTGACAACTGGGAAAGGAAGGTGGTGGGAAAGATCATCCACCCCCAGCTCTACCGTTGTAAGCTGTGGGCCCTGGGCCATCCTTGCACTCAGCCTCCCCATCTGGCCCTCTGCAGCCTGGACCAGAAGGGGCTTGGGAACAGAAATACCCTCATCTGCACCTGGAACTGGTTGTCTAAGCCATGTCAGAAACCTTTCATACAGGACCGCTTTTAGAGCTAGGTCTCTGGGCTTGGGAATCCTTCAGCATGGGCAGGATGCTGAGAGCATGAACAAGAGCCCCCATTCCCACTTGACCAGATTTTCAGCTGGCTAATTTTAACCTAGCCTAACTTTATTCAGAGGAGCAATGCACAGCAGCACAGTGTGTGGTCCATACAAAAGGGGTCTTGCCCAAAGGCTTGGTATCAGCTTCAACATCCAAGTTCCAGTGGTTTCCCAAAACTGACACTGCATTGAGACGAAGGCCTAACCCATTTTGTTTCCAAAATTCAGGAGCTGTTCGAGATCTGGAGCCACACTTTGCAAAGCCCTTGGGCCTGCTTCACTCCTTTCACTTAGGCTCTTTTTCCACTTTTTGTTTCCTTGGTAGTGGCTTTTTTTAAAATGTGAATTATCATCATGGAGAGTTTCCGTGAATAGCACAAATCGATGATTCTCTCTGCACAGCTGCTCAGTCTGCCCAATACCTGCTCAACAGTTCCTTCCCTTTCCCTGCTGGGCTGAGGCTGCGGCTGCTGTTGCGGCACTCAGATTTCAGATTTGCCATCTTTGCGTCCGAGTGTCCACTACACCTGAGCTCCACTGTGGTCAGCAATGGCTGGGGAAATCCAGGTGCCACGTGGTTTAAACTAGGCGTGCATGGTTTGGTGGCCCCTTTCAGCTGCAACGAACTCATGTCTCAGCATGATGTTAGGTGGGACCAGACCAGAACTGCTATCTTCACATTTCTCTAGAAACTCATGGGAGTTTGACAGCTCCCACAGTCTCCCAGGTACTTCAAAATCCTCCAGCAACTCCTGCTACACAAAGTTGTTCACAGGGAGCTGTGAGACAGATCCTGCACGTGTGGTGAGAGGTTTACCTGCTCGGGGAGATGCAGGCCAAGTGCTGTGCAAGGTGAGGTGGCTACTCGGGCTGCTGACTGACCACAGGGTGGCCTGGTGCCGTTTGCCTGGTGTGATTTCTCTGTTTCAGTTGTTGGTGACAGATGTTAATTACACTGCTTGATGCAGTTATGGACAGCAGTAAGGCATCACAGTAATGGAAACTGCGCAATAACCTTGCCTAGAATAGAACAGAGAGGAGCAGAACAATGGCTCATTTATCTTTGCAGGCACATCTTTTTCTACTCAGAGCTCATTAACCCCTATGTCCCGGCTGCATTCCAGTCCAGACATGTACTGTCTGCTAAACTGCCGACAAATTATCAGAGAACTGCTACAGTAGTTCTTGGGGTCGGCACTGCTCTGGTCCAGAGGTAGCTGCATTTTCACGGAAGCAATTGCTGAACTAATGTTATATACAGTGGTTTTATAAACAAAGTTGTGCAAATACTTGCCATAGGATCATGCCATGGTGTTTTGCAACTCCTGATCATTTGCACAATAGAAGCATGAAACAATTAAAACCTTTCATGTTTTCAGCATGAATAGATCTATCAAATTTCACAACTCCAATCCAAAATTGGACTAATTTTAAAATTAATATTGATAATTAGCAGTGCATGACTAAGCTTGAGTGGGTGCTTTCATGGGGGACTTGAGAAATACTCAGTCTTTAGTAGCAGACGGGGGACCGGTGCAACCCACTGCTTTAAGGAAGCTGCCTTTCCAGAGTGCATGGGGCAATAGATAGTGCAGTGACTTACCAGTTACCAGTGACTATCACAACAGGGAAGTCCTACTTTGGATTCAGTAAAAAGCATCCTGAGATATGGATGCCTCACAGCTGAGTACCATTTTATTGGATGTGTTCCCACTGATAAACTTAAGGGGATCCATGTAACTTTCCAAAAATTAAAAGCAAGAGACGGAAGCAGAAAAACGCTGTATCTCCCAGGGTGGACAGAGGCCACCTGGCTCAGCCTGGAGCAGATGAAAGACAGGGGTTCTGAGGTTGTCCCCACATAGATCTGCCGAGTGCCTGCAAGGAGGCAGAGCTGAAGCGGCAAGGGGAGAGCGTATCACTGACTTCAAGTGAATCGAGCATGACTTTGGGGGCTCTCAGTACACCTGAAAAATCTGTTTCTATTTTGAGTGGGCATCTGTGAGCTGCTCTCAAAAATTGTACTTGGTGAATTGGGAAGCTTTGGAAAAGGTTGTGCCTGTCTGTAAGAGCTCTGCACTGTTCATTTGTTCTCATTCTTTCCTAGGCAGAAACCGGTGTGGTTCTGATGAAGAAAAACCATCAGCGATGATGCTACGGGATAGGTCTCACATGAGGGTCCTTGATACAAAAGGCAGCTCTCCGCTTCTGTAGCTGATGGGTGATGACAACAGCTTGGTAAAAGGAGCTACCAAGAGCTGGCAGGATGAGTTACAGCTCACCCTCTGTGCATGACTTGTATCACAGCACCACCACCACGGCCAAGCCAGACCCAGGAACAACTCTGGATGTGACTGTACCAGAAACAGCTACCATAAGCCCTGAGACTACCAGTTTCAACAGCACCAAAATCCCAGATGTGGCCAGCACTGGACCTGGCATGAGCACAATGCTGCTGTCCTTTGGGATCATTACTGTGATTGGGTTGGCTGTAGCTATGGTGAGAGAGCCCTGCTAAATATTTCTCTGTCTGTTGAGGGTGGAGGGTGGCAAAGAGGCTCCAAGACTGATTTGGGTTGAATAATTTATTTGTGTTCTACTAAAGGCTCACCCAGAACTGCTGGGAACTGATAGTTCCTGAGATCCCTTTCTTTTTAAGGCCTTTATCCAGTGCTCCAATATTTCTGCAGTCTCCCTGAGGTCTAGTCCGAACGGGATGCTCAGCAGGCCTAGAGGAAGCCATATGTAGTGTCAGTATTTATTTTTAATAGCAATAATAGTTAAATAGCAATAGTTCAGTTAAAAGAACACAAAGCAGATTCTGTTCTGACTTGTTAACTGGAACAGCTGCATTGATTTAAACCTTGTCAACATGGGGCCCCGCAAGAAAGTTCATCCAAAATAACTTTTAAAGCAGACTGTTGAAACTGCATTAATCTTCCCTATGGACATGCCTTTTTGAATTAAAGTGGCCTGAATCCATTATAGCGAGACTCATTCTGGACTGCATTTCCAAGGTTCTACTTGCTGGGTGTCAGGAAAGTCCTTGAGGATTTGCTGTGTAACTAACCTTGCCATTAATGCTGTAGGCAGAAGCTTTCAGAAACTATAGTTCTGGGCCTGACACAGGCAATGCAAGTGCTGCAGTTGTTCTTTTGATATATAACCAGCTCGTTTACCTGCCAACAGAAAACAGAAGGTAGCGGCAAGCTCCCATTCCTCGTATGAGGAAGAGCTTCACTAATACAACCATCAGAGGAGCCTACAGAAAGGGACTACTGCAAAATTTCACTGCAGGCCCAAGGAGGAGTTTTTCCAAAAGCCCCTAAGAGAACCTGGAAACATTATCCTGGAAACGGTCATAAGTTCCCAAGAGCAACATCCAGCGTTCGTAGTTCTCAGAACAAGGCTCTGGAGGCCAAAAGCCTCACTTTCTTCCCAGCGCAGCCACTCTTACTGGCTGACACGAGGCAAGTCACTGAGCATGCCCTCTTTGCTGCTTCCCTTTATGCTGGGGAGGGGGTAAGAGCACTTTTACGCTGTAGGAAATCTACAGATGAAAACCACAGAGGGAAGGTTCTTCATCCACTCTTAAATTGCAACATATGTCCCGCAGCCACCAGAAATGTGCTGAGCTACACCTAATAATAATACACCTAATACTCTTACTACTACTAACACACCTAATAACAGGCCACTCGAGCACTTAGTGTCACACATGATGTGCTACCGAGCTTACACTGACGCATATGAAATTTCATTTTTGGTTGTCACTTCTCCCTTCCCCCTGCTTTGGTGCGCAGTGACACCAGACTTGCTACACCTCCTTTCTGTGTGCCCTGTGCCCAAAATTCCTCTTCTTAGCTGTTCCCTATCCTACTGGGACAGTGGTAATGATGGTTTTCTTTCTCCTTCAGGTTCTGTATATCAGGAAGAGGAAGAGGTAAGTAACGTCTGCTGTTGGCTGAACGGAACTCGGTGCTTCAAAATCCAGAGAGAGCTAGGAAGCAGACAGGGAGATGGGGAGAGCGTAAGGGATGGCTGTCTGAGAACAAGCCTATGGGGAATCAGCTGCGTGTGAATGAGGCAGGAGTAGAGACACTGCACTCCTGGTATTGGCCCACCTTCTAACACCAGAGCTTCAAAGACTCCTCTGCAGCTTTGGAAAGGAAAACATGGTTGAGCAGGGGGAGGTTAGGGGATCCTGCAAACTCTTCATGCTTCATCTATGAGATGCATTAAAACAGAGGAAAGGGTTATGAGTGTATAAAGAAGCTGGGAACTCTGTCATGAGAGGTGTGGATCTCACATTTCAGCCATTCCCAGATCCCTGTGTTTTCCAACAGCCTGGGCCAATGGCACTGGCCTTGCAAGGCTGAAGGCCTCTTTAGCTGCAGTCACAGCAACTGGCAGGAGCATAGTGCAGAGATGCAGCTTTCTAGTCCAAGACTTAGTGTCTTAATTTCCTTGTTAAGCTCCTGGCTGAAAATAGAGAGGAGAGCAGTGTGCAGGGAGACACACGTCTTGATTCTTCCGGCTCTGACAGCAGAGACACTGGTGAAGATCCATTAGATGTGGTACCTCCTCCCTGCCTGACTCCTTGTGGCAGGCCTGGCCTGGCCACAGACTTTCAAGAAGTGCTGCTGCCCACTGTAAAATTTCCAAGCCAGACCCTGAAGCCCAGATCTGGCTACTGCCACAGGAGCAGCTAATGCTTGGTCTGTGTGAACATAGCGCTGCTGGAGATAATGGTTGTATTGGCAAACCCATATAGAAGCAGGGAGGGAATGTGTCATCCTAACACTTGCCAAAACAGATATTTGTAGTGACACTGCCAGTAACTGCTTATGTGTTTCCCTCTCCCACCCCCCAAAACTCAGCTACTAAGGCAGGGCTCGGTGTTTTCACAGGAGCATGCCCACCCATCCATCTTCCATCTCTGAGCTGCCCAGTATTTAGGGAGACCCCTTGGGGTAATACTTCATAGCTCTGTCACTTGGAGCAATGATATAAGAGTAGGAACTGTCTGTCCACAGGTGTCAGCCTCCTATGAGAACCTATCTCTTTCCTATTTTCTATTTATTTTTTTTTATTTTCTATTTATTTTTTATGTACTTCAACCCCAGAATTAAAGTACTACTCTTAGGCCACTGGAGCTAAAAGTGGACTTCTGCTGGCAGACATAGTGTGACATGGCAGGACTGGCTGTTGTGGGCAGAGGGATGGGGGAAGAAGTCACAAAATGCCTAGCCAATATGTTCCACTGTCTCTTTTGTCCCACCACATAGAGCTTGATCTTTTAAAGTCTGCAGGAACTTAAATCCCTGTCTGATTCCTCTGTGCATAATGCCTGCCAACATAGATTAGTGATGGCAATTAATCCCTGTAACTGCACTCTGGGTATCTTCCACTCCTGCCAGCTGTGTGCAGTAGGTTCTTATCCTCATCCCTGCAGGACAGGACATGACCCTTATCCAGCAAGAGCAACAAGAGCAGAATCCCTGTGCAGCAGGAGAAACAGCCTGCAGAAAGCCCCAGCAGTGGGGTGGGGAAGGCAGCCTGAGCATCTGTCCTTCTCAACCAACCCTTTCCCTTCCCTCCCACGGGCAGGTTGGAGAAGCTACGGCACCAGCTCATGCCCATGTACAACTTTGATCCCACCGAGGAACAGGATGAACTGGAGCAGGAGCTGCTGGAACATGGGCGAGATGCAGCATCTTCCCAGGCATCGCAGAGCAAGGTAGGCAGCAGGGGCCAGCGAGTCTGTTACTACAGCCACTGGTACCTGCACTGCTTTTCTTACAGGGTGAAAGAGTTTTTGTAGGGTAAGGAAACCATGTAAGACCTCAGGAGAACTTCCCCCATCTCTGCCAGCCCTGGAGATAGGGGGCATGAGCATTTCGGAGTGCTTAGGATGGACTGAAGAGTCAGGCAACTAGGATGTAGAGCTGGGGGAGGCAAAGTGCTGGCTCTACTCAACTAGGAGAGAGAAAAGGGCAACTTCAGTAATTAAGGGTGAGTTTACTACAGTTTACCACCCAGGGCACCACAAGGGAGCAGTAGGATGAATGCCATTTTCTGGGAGACGGGGCTTCAATGCCCACAAAGCACTGAGGATCCTTTGCCTTGGCCCTGAAAAGCAAGTAATTTCCACCCAGTTTTAAGATATCCCTGCTTTGCCTAAGGATGCAAGTGTGGAACAAGGCCTTACTGAGGGCCTTGCCTGTAATCGTAATAGTTAACTGTGCTGCAAGCCCTGAAGAATGCAGGCAGAAAGCCTGCACGTTGTGGCATGGCACATCTGGCCTTGTCAGCACCTCCAGGCCAACCTTGCTGGGCACAGAGCAGGCATGGCTCAGAAAGAGAAAAGGGAGGAGAGTTCACTATTTGAATTTGGGGAGAGGGGAAGAAGGCTTTGCTTTGACCACTTCTGAGTGTTCAAAGGCAGGCAGCATGCTGAGAAATTATAAGGTCCTCAGAGACCACTGACTTACTACATTTGTGAGTTAGGAAAGAGCTTGATAGCTTGGCCAGTTGTTTTTGGTTAATGGTCTAGATGGGTCTTTGACAAGAGGCTATCTCCTTCCCCAGTGTACCAAGAGGTAGGAGAAATAGGGAAGAAGGGCTTCTCACCATCATTTGCAGCCAGCTTCACAGTGTTTTCTGTTTCCTTTGTCACCACCACCACACAAAAAGCCTTTCTGAAAGACACAGCCGGCAGGGATGGTTGGAACAGGTACGTCTCTTAGCCAGCGATGCAGCCTCCCCATAGAGTAGACATCTCTCCTTTCCTGAATTCCTCTCCAGCTGCTCTGTGTTGCCTGTGTCTTCCCTTGCTTTTCCAGTTCCAGGAGCAGGAGTTCTCCCAAAAAATTCTCAGTTTCCACACACTTTACATCTTCAGATAATCTGTAGCAAGC
>NW_008824547.1:2236903-2238771 GCF_000699105.1 Pygoscelis adeliae | reverse complement strand
AAAACAACTGTACTTACAAAATATTTACTTTGAGACATGCTTCCCAACCTGATAAAGAGCACAAAGGAGATGTGTGTGTTGGAATATGAAAGATAGTCAACATATTCCATACACTGGTTTGGGAAAGCAAGAAGTACTGTTATATAAAAGCAAAGGATCTTGTCCTCTGAGTAGTGCATACTGGGAAAACATCAAATCCCTCTATTAGTGCACATAGAGGACTTCCCTTCAGGTAGTAAAGGGGGGGAAATGACAAGGCTAAGAGTTAAACTTAGCACAGTAAAAGCAGATCCTTCCTGTATAGGGACTGGCCAGCAGGATACCTCAGATCCCTCCAGAGCTTGCTAATGCACAGATACCTCTCCTTGGAAAGTACGCAAGTTTAAAGGCTTAACATAAGAGAGGAAGAGTCTAAAACAACAGCCAAAGTTCAGTCTATGGCACGTTTCCAGGCCTTCTTGGTGTTTCAAGTCTTTTCATGCTGCCTTGTATATAAAAATAGTGAGACCCAGTAGTCCAATGATGTGGGGATTTTAAACTGGCATGGATGTGCTGACTTGCTCTCTGGCCTGTTGTATTTTTCTGTCACAGCCTTGTTAATGCCATGTTAGTCAGCCAGCCTTCCTTCCTTTAATAAGGGGCGGAATCTAGTTACAATACTGTGCAGTCTATGCCCAAGCACACGCACCTGAGCAACGACAGACTTGCTGGGTCTCATCTTTCACTGCTTCAATGCAGATTCTGCTGACAAGTCAAGGAGCCCTACAGAGACCCAGCCGTCTTGTGTTCACAGACGTTGCCAAT
Source organism: Pygoscelis adeliae (assembly GCF_000699105.1). Lineage (NCBI taxonomy): Eukaryota > Metazoa > Chordata > Aves > Sphenisciformes > Spheniscidae > Pygoscelis > Pygoscelis adeliae. The sequence continues at coordinate 2,237,967 of NW_008824547.1, read as the reverse complement.
GCCATCAATGCATGAACAATACCTGCCCCTGCTCTGGGATCGTGCTGAGACTGGGGAGGATGAAGCCAACAAACCAGTGACTTCCCGCAAGCGTGGCTGATCCACTGAGCCCAGCTGGTCACCCCGTTGGTTTGTGTTACAAATGGGCACAAGCACTGGGAACTGTTGTCACTTTGGGAAGCAAACCCTTTGTGATGGCAGTGGTGATTTTTTGGTGCATCTGTTACCACTAAAAGGTCCTGAGCTCCAGATTCTGGGCTGCTGCTGACTGATACCATCTACCAAGCTGCGTGCTTAGGAACAGTGCCTGCTTTGTTGTAGATTAACTTGTCAGAGCACATGTGCGCGCTCTCTGGGTCAGGGAAGGAGGAGAGGTGCATGTTTCAGAGAGCTTCCCCGTTGGCTTTGTGCCACCAGACCACAAAGAAAGCAATGAATGAGCCTCTCTGTACAGTGACCATGGCTTTGGCAGATCCTGGAGGGGTGACTGGTGGCAAAGCCCCTTTGAAGCAAGGAGAGATGACTCCCCTAGCTGAGTGGTAATCTGGGGCACACCAGGGAAAACACACACCATGGGCTTATCCCCCCTGTGGCATGTGGGCTGCTGATAAATGTGCACCCAGGGTGATGTTGAAGCATGGGGAATTCACTAGCTTTAAAAAGCGAAATGGTGAACATTTGACTGATTACATCTTAACTGAGGAAGTGGCTGAATATCCCAAATTAGGGCTGCCATATAGACAGAGGGGAATTCACACAGCTAGAGGCAGGGGGTGCCAATGTCTGGCTATGTGACTCCCTGCCACTGAGCTAGGAATAATGGTGCTTGGGCCACAGAGAGGAGTCAAGTAGAACTGGGGTTCCGATACCATGTATCCCCCTTCCTGCTTTGGCTCAGGGAAGTTTCTACAGTGCAGAGCATTATCCAGAAAAAAGATTAAGCCTTGAAATATTTTCTTTTAAATAAGGAAAAACATGTATTGGCTCAACATTACAACAGCCCCATGTCTGCCCCTAGAGGTGACTGAACAGCTGGTTCGTACTTCCTTACCTGCCCAGACCTG
>NW_008824547.1:2229903-2236885 GCF_000699105.1 Pygoscelis adeliae | reverse complement strand
CTGAAGGAAACATGGAGCTTTGTGTTAGCCTCTGCTCATGTTACCTGCTAATGCAGAACGTGGGACTAGACAGGTAAGCCAGGAGTTTCCCTGTAACCCTGAAGCGTGTAACCCTCTGCCTGTGTGTCGTTCAGAGCTGCGGAAGGGAGAGAGTGTGAAGGGGTCTCTGGCCACCTTGGCATGCTGCAGTGCGGCATGGGGGCTGTCCGCTGCAGAGCCTTTTGGTGGCCACCAGCCCTGAGTGCTGCAGGCCAGCACAGCGGCCAGGGACCAGCAGCAGAGCCTGCATGCAAGCATCAGTGCCCAGCCACGCACTAATCACCTCCTGATTTTTTTGCAGTACGTGCATTTGTCAGTCAGATGATATTCCATCCACAGCACCAGTCAAAAGGGAATCAGGGCAAGCCAAAATTTGAATGCAGATCTAAAGGTAGGCTTTATGCAAGGAGATGTTTCACTGAGTGGCAATGCAGGTATCGTGCTTTGTTGCAAGTTTGGACCTGACAGTTAGTTTTTGTTCTCCCAAATCTTTTTCTTTTTTTCTTCCCCACTGTGATTTTTTCTTTCCATATTCATTAAATGCAGACTCTTTCCTGGGCATGTGCCACTGACCCCTGCAGTGCACAGTTCCTTACCAGTCCTCCCTCCTTCACTGACACAGCTTCCCCCATGGCAGTTTTGCAGGGCTAAGTTGCTTTAATTTTTCAGTATCCCTCTTTCTTTTTAAAACCTGGGAGTTCTGGGAGTGTATTAGGGCTAGGAGTGTCATCACCTGTGAAAAACAGCCCATCCTCCATACCCAGGAGATCTGGCAGGAGGCACTCCCAGGCTGCTGGTTGCTGCTGGTGTTTGCACTCCAGGGATACTGTTGGAAGGAAGGTGCGTGGGTACAAATACTCAATGTAATCTGGCTTAGGTCCTTAGAACTTTGACACTGTCTGTGGGTCTTCCCAGAGGTAATGCCTACGTGACCAGCTGAGAAGCAAATACATCACCCCCCCCCCTCACATGCACACTTACCATTTCCTCCAAGTGCTCGCTGAGGGCAGCCAGCCACAGAGACAGCAGATTACTCCCTTCAGCAGCTGGCACGTCGCTGCCTGTCACACTCCCACGCTCTGCAGCAGGACAGGGATGCAAGCGGCAGTAGGGGTGCATGGCTGTCCTAAATCGCAACGTTTCCCCTAGAACTCTTAGAATTGGAACTTCATTTGTTGTTTTGAACTCGATGAAAGGCAAGTGTAAGCTGAGCTGTTTCCTCAAACCAACAGCCTACTTTGTGCTTTTTACCCAACTCCATGTGCTGCACAAGCAGCTGCCAAGCAGTGCATCTGCCAGCTCAGGTGCAAAAACATGCACCTTGTTAAACGTTAATGCTGAGATGTTTCTTGTATAACAAACACACCTACAGAGGCATTCTCCAACCATTCTTCCTGTAATGGTAGGCTTTGTCCTGTGATGACTGCCCTTAGATTAAAGAAGTACAGATAATAAGACTAAAAGAATATTATGGGTATTTGCTGGGCTTCTACTGGAGTATTCTTTTAGTTCAATAGCGCCTCCTCTCACAGTTCTTGGAAATATATGTACAATTTAGCAGAAGCATTATGATGTAATTTAATTCAAGTGTTTCTGTGTTTTAAGCATTGAAATATAATTAAACTATTTACATGAAATCTAGTGTGATTGTCTTTCCCCCTCCTATTATTTGCATTTTCCACAGAAAACTGCTGGAGTGTATCCTCAGTACCTGTTCATTATTTGTATGCAGTGAATTCCCCTACTCTTTCAAAGACTGAAGTAAGTGTGAAAAACTTGGAAGGACAAGCTCTGCGCGGGTCAAGGTTTAGTGCTCCACAGTATGGCAACTCAGACCTCTTCAGGAAGGCTTGGTGCTTGGTGGAAAAGTCGGGAAGGCAGGAGACAAATTCCAACTTGTCTGTTTTTCCATATTATCCTTTAACCAGCTGAATTCCTGGACAAACTAGGGGTTCATCAGCTCACCTGCAGCCCTGTCCATGATAGCCTGCCCACACTGGGGTGAACATTGTGGCCAGCAGTGGTGATATTGTTGGTGTATTTCAGGTTTGCTTTCTACTGCATCTTCTGGCCCAGAGACCCAAAACTTGGAACTAGTTAGGAAAGCTGTCAGATTAACTGAGGAGGCTATACACAGGAACAGAATTAATTGTATGAAAAGCTAAATAGTTGTATGGCACACAGAACAATGTGGGACATAACAGACTCAGCTGTGGAGACTTCTGGATGTACACATGAAGTAGAATTGGCTTGTGTTCCAATCAAGCCAGTCATGAGGTACTATAAGATATATAAGAGGATGGAATTGGGTACCAACATTTGGGTTTAAGGGCCTGTCTGTTTTCCTCCATGTGTGATTCCTCATGCTCATTATTCCTTGTTTTCACATAGATCTGTGGGTGCTCCTGAATGACCAAATCTTGTTTTGTAATCCCCAAAACTCCAATTCAGATAAAGAAAAACTCACCTTGTCTGCTGATAATGCATGTGTGCTGAGGTTGTTGCACATGGAGGAGGCAAAGCAGAAGCCTGAGGTGCTACGTTTTATACCTTTATTAAAAACAAACTCCAAGGCTAATTTGCAAATTGCCAACACTCTTTATGCCTTCACAAAAGCCATTTATGAGAATCTTCCAAACTTTGCTAGATAACAAACCTCCTTCATCTCCCGTGGTTTGATCCGACTGTAATGACCTCCTATTTTGACTCAGTCAGACCAAAACTGTCAGCTTAAAAACACTTGAAATGCATTTGCTTAGAGGTAGGATTTGGCTACACAGAAGAGGTAACTAACTATATGGGAAATAAAAGGTATTTATCATTTCAAAAAAGAAAATCCAAGTAATCCAGCATGAGATCCTAGCTCTCTGAAGATGGCTGGAATTCTGCCCACCTTTAATAGGCATTGACTGTCATTCCAAGTCTCCGCATAAACATGGAAGCTGAAGCTATGGACTGGGATTTCAACTACACACAGAGTAGCTCCTAATAGCGTGGAATTCTGCTTGTTTTCCTCGAGCACTTACGTTTTTATGGAGACATGTTTTCTACTGCGGCTTCCCAATAGAGTATTGAGAGGTAGCAAAGACTGGATTTTTTTGTTTGTTTGTTTAAGAAAGAGAAGTACTTTGGTATGCATGTCATGTCCCAGAGGAATACTGCTGACCTAAAAGCAAATGGATTTACTATCTAGCTGAGGCAGTTTCCATCCCTACTCCATGCCACCAGCTGAGAACAGTCTGACTGATGTCATAAGAAAAGCTCGAGTCTCTTACAGATGCAATCCATAATCCATTTAAGGAGAAGCTGAAGTTCCAGTCTCACATTGTAACAGCTATTACTCTCAGGTAATAGGGGTTAATTAAATAGCCAGTACAGCCTTGCAAGCAGAGTACTGAACCTGCCAATTTACCTGAAAATCAGATAAAGAAGTTGGTAAAATATCTTGGTCTGCCACTGGAGTGGCCTTTGAATGCAGACATGAACTGCAACTGAACTTGTGTGTCCACTGAAGAAGAGCAGCTCCCTAACCTGAGTTCAGAAGAATACCAGTTGGATCTTCTCATGTAACCATCAACACTTACAGATTTGCATGCATGATATCCCACCTGGATTTATCCACATAGCAGGAGAAGGGGGTCAAACTCTTCCCATACCTGGCAGCACGCCTCATCCTACAGCATAAGATTTTGGTCAGTCCCTGTGATCTCATCCATTTAATCCTTGATTTCTCTGCTATGTGGTAGAGGAGGCGCAAAGGTTATCTGTGATGCAGTTTTCTGCTGAGGCCACCAAACTCCATACACAAGAAACTACTGTTAGGGCAAACCAGACAACACACAGAATTAACAGGATCAGGACTGATCACTACGAAACAGAATTAACAGGATCAGGACTCTGATCACTACTAAACTGGGCGGACTGGACAAAGTGACCTAGAAGGAAAAAACCTTTTTTTTTCCTATTATCTCTCTCCAATCAGCCCTTCCTCTTAATTCTGCATACATTTTCTTGTGTTAAATAAATACCTGCTAAGGGAACAGACCTCTGATGAAAGGATAATAAATGAGCTCAATATATACTGCCATTTCATGGGTTTCTGCTATGCACTGCCACAAATTTAAAGCCAATTATGTTCTGTTTAAATATTTAACACTGTAAAGCTAGCCAATTTTACATCTTGTCAAAGATAATTGAAATACCCACTTTGTCCCTTTAATAGGGAGGCAGAGCATCCACGAGATGGAAAGTACCAGTGGGATTTCACTGTTTGCAACTGGATGTTGGAAATACCCTCAATTCCTCAGAATTTAGCAAGATCAACTCTGACACCGAAAGCACAAATCTGCATACAATGTGAGACTGAGAGCAGCCACCAACAATCTCAGACCAACTGGCTACTGCTGTCTCCCGAAACTAACTGTATCAGCAAGCTTTTATTTGCACAGCTGCAACACTAGAGGACCCCACATACACACATTATAGACTGAAGATACAACTCATTTAAATTGAATCCTGAGGCTCTGCAAGGAAGCAACCTTTGTGTAACTGGTTCTTCACAGACACTCCTTTGAAGTGATGAAATCCTGTGGCTGTGACTGAGCTTGTAAACATTGTGCACTCAGAGTTGCTATCAAATTCAGGGGGAGTGCCACCAGGCCAAAAGCTAGTTACAGGAGATGGCCCTGAGCTGATAATGCTAGGATAAAAATTTCAGAATCAATCCCCAAGACATCAGGGTGCGAACTTTTCTCTAAAGCATCCAAGTTATGACCACTGGAGCAACAGCATTAGGTAAGCTGGAAATGCCATGAAGCTTTTTCTTTCTGATATAGTAAAGAAAGGACTTGAAGACTGTCTTTCAGATGTAATCCTTAGGGGCAACTGAGCAAAACTTAACTTTTGCGACTGTTCCATTAATCTACCAGAGGTGGTATGATATATAAGTTCAGCAATTAGCTGTGTAAATAGGTTTCCTTTACTGTATCTGCATTACTGAGTCAACACTATCTTTCTGTTGAACTATTGCTGTCCATGGCAGGGCAAGGCACCATGTTATCCAAGTATTTTTAAGAAAGATTAATATCCTCACAAAAGATACACTACAAACTGTGAAAGGCATCTCCCTGACAAGGCATTTGCCGTTTCTTCTCCTAAGTCCCTGTTTGGATGTTTGGGATAAGCCAGCAGACAACAGGAGAGAAAGCTTAGCAAAAATTATCACAGAGGAAGAATTTGAAATATGACATTAAAAATCCTGTTTGCTTTTCAGTTCTCTGGCTTCAGCAAGACATGAACAGGTGGCATACTATTGAGCTGTGGCAGGGATGTTACTCAGAGATCTAAGACCAGTTTTGCTGGGCCTGGAACCATCTTTTCCAGTGATGCCTAAAGGGAAAGATCATGGGAGAGAGAGGGTTAGAGCTCTTGGGTCCAGGAGCCTAGCTGCCCAAATGCCCCATTACAGAATCAGTGCAAGGTTAAAAGGTGGCAAGGATCCATTCCCAAACAACCAAAGGTCTTCAGAACAACATTCCCATTGCTCTTGTACCAGCTCCAGGCTAAAGCCTGACACAAACGGCTTCCCTGGCAGCAGGCCTCAGCATGAGGCTATTGAGAGCCCAGAAGTTACAGTCTGTGTGAAATTTTCTGGCTTCTGCTATGCAAACACATGATCAACCTCTGCTGTGAGCAGTTGTACGTATTTCCAACTGCCACCCTGGATCCTCATGAGACACAAAGTACCAGAAGTGCCTTGCCCGATGTCATAAACATCAGGAAAGTAGATGCACAGAAGGTCTGAAAATTGTCTCAGAGTGGGGAGTGTTTCTGGCTGCACAGGCTTGCTCTGATCTGTGGCTAACCCCTTGGTTTCAGGAAAGCTGAGGTGACCACTGGGGCAGCAGAGGGAACAAAGCGAGACAAAGGAGTTTGCAGCTGCTCCATCTCTCAATGTACTGAGAAGAACACAGGGAAGGAAAGACAGACAAAAAGGAGCAAGATCCCAAGGCTGCTTCTGGCTTTGGACTGGGTCTTGGAAATTTTGCCATAAAGCAAACTCTTTTTTCCTATACTCCATTAGCCAAGCAAGGTTATTGAAACAAGCCAAGGCTGCTTTTTGTGGCTTAGGAGGCTTTGAAATCAGCTTCATCAATCATTCGGTAGTGGTACTCATGGAGGAGAAGACAAATGCTTCTTGGCCCAGACAAACAGAAATCTTTAACAATTGTGTTGTGATTGGCAGCATCTGCAGGTAGCAACACGGTAAAGCCTGAACCATTAACAAACCTCTGCCTGCTCCTGGATAACCTAAAGTCACCCATAACCAGTGCCTTGGGGAAACCAGCTGGATCCCCAGCTACAAAGGCCATGGAAAAACATCAGCTAGCTTTAAAGCAGCTCTCTGCTCCATGGCAGGCTTGCAAGTCTTGCATATTTCTAGTTTGGCTCTTCCTATTTCTTGATTCTCCCCATGACAGACTGACTGAAAAGCAGGGAGTCTGTCATTGTTTATTTCAGCAATTCTTCCTTAATGTTGCAGACATGAAGCCCACGGCAGATCTCTTTCCCACTCAGAGCTGTACAGCGTACAACCTGCAGGATGAGCAAGCACATGTATCCTCCCATGCCCTCCCTCTAGCACAGCAGCTCAAAAATCCTCACCTGAAAGGAAAAAGCAAACCAACGAACCCCACAATGACCAAAATCTCTGGCTGTGCCTATAGCAGAAGATTATTATGTGATTGCAGACTCCTGCTAACAAATCTCAGAGCAGTAGCCTCCTGCACAAGTAGCACAAAAGCTTGCAGGCGTATAATATCTAAGTTAAACCCAGACCCATAGAATGGGTTCATCCAGAAACTACCCGTCTGAAAGCTGCTACAGTTGCATCTCGCTTCCAAACAAGCCACAGGATCTATAGTTTCCAGTAAATCAGAATAGT
>NW_008824547.1:2218075-2229838 GCF_000699105.1 Pygoscelis adeliae | reverse complement strand
AAGTTGAAGACAGGATTACCACTCCATCCCAAGCTCCTGAGCAAATAACAACTGTTATGAAATTTTCCACAGGATTGCCAGGTTTCATACTGTACATGCATATCCCCACTGATTTTCAACTGGCTGTTTTTTCTTTCTTACAGAAGCGCACACCTTCCCCAACAGTAAAACTCCCCTCTCCATCCCCGGTGCTAAGTGCGCAGACACAGAGCGGTTTGTGCTGCAGTATCGTGTGCTGCACTGCTGTCTCCCACTGACCGCAGCATCTGCTTATCCTGTCACATCTGGTTCTGCCTCACTGCGACAGGAGGGAAACATATTCCTCATGTCACTGCCCTCGGTCCCACTCAAACTGAAAGGAAGAAGAAAGTACCCACATCGGCTGCGGTTTTGAGTGATGCTTAAGACTACTACAAAAAGGCGGTGACTGGGCCGGAGGTGAGCTCATCATCCGAGAGCCTGTGGCTCTGCTGATGTCATCACACAACTCGGTGGCAGGAAGTGATACGGGAGCAGGAGCCCGAGAGGAAACTGAATCAAGCAACTGAGGTTAACTACTCTGGCGTTTTATCATGTGGCATTTCCAGGGACTTTCTAAGAACCTGAGGTTGGGTTTGGCTGCCCAGCGTCAGTTAGCCTGCTTCGCACGCCACGCTCAGCAGCGCTAACGGCAGTGGGATGAGGGAGCAGCTGTGCTGACCACATGGCAAAACAAGGCAACATCTGCCTCTCCTGGGTTGCTGGCCCCTTCCCCCTCCCACTCAAGAGAAAATATTTAATGAATAGCTTCCTACGATGCTCACTGAAGGTAGGACTCAGCTGCATGCAAGTTTTCCTGGCACCTCAGAAATGGCCCTGAACGGTATAGGCTGGACTTGGATTTGCACTTTCCCGGGGTTGTAGTGAGGCTGGGGCTCTGGGTGGCACATCTGTAAGTTCCTACGACAGTGCTAACGGTTATCTGGCATCTCACCTCAGAAAAGCTTAGATAACTTTGCAGCAGAAACTTGCCAGTGTCGTCATTCTCTGTGCTGCTGATGCACTAGCATCTCTGCTAGTGTGCCAGCCACTAACGGAGAGAGCACTGTCTTAGAGTACAAGCCAGGAAGGAGAGAGCAAGACTATCATGGAGGCATGCTGGAGTTAATCCAGAATACTGGGATGTCCCAAATGTCAAGGGATCTTCAACTCATGAATGTCTTGTCTTAAAAAAAAATGATAGACTATTTTCATTTTCTACATAACACAGCCAGACAATTTCACTGAGCCATACCTATAACAGTGACCAGAACCTCAGATACATGACCTCTTGGAAAGGCAAAGATATAGATTCTCTTCCCATCCCTCTTTTCTGCCTCCACTTCTGCTGAAGTGGTCACAACTGAATTAGATGGAAGGAATGTGCTACCCCTCCTGTTGTAACGTGCCTGGAAGGCTTCCAAATTCTCCTCTGTAGGATTTACCAGAATGATTACAGCTAGTGCTAGAGCTTTGGGGGTAGATGCATGGTTTGCCAGGAGCATGGCTGCACAGTTTTGTCTTGTGTAATTATGATTATCTAATTTCAAACCTTGTGTGGCTGGCGCTGAGTTCAAATTCAAGTCACTGCTTCCCTGAGGATTTCCTTCCTGAGACACTCCTTCTTGGACCACTAGTTGAGGCTACGAAGAAAAACACCAAAAACAAACAAAACCCCCCCACATAAAATTAGGTATCAAGAGACAAAATTGCAAATACACAAAGCAGATGGAAAGCAAAAAGCCTTTGATCAGTGTTATTTAAATAAGACTGTGCAGCCCTGAAAGCATGCCCATTTGCCACCACTTCCTATATCCAACCATAAGCAAGAGCAAGCACCAGTGCATGTAGTGTCCACACACATTCACAAGCGTCTCTGAACGGTTGACAGAATCCATAATAAGCCACCGTATTACTGGTCTTATGAGACACATGGCCCCACACTTTGAAGATATCTCCCCATTATGCAGCTGTGGAGAAATTTTTTCATCCTTGAGAACACTTTCTATATTTCAGGATATTTTCCTGTCCTGAACAACTAAACAGTTTGTCCATCGAAAATTAAAAACCAAATGGCTGTTCTTTTTCTTCTGCTTTGGTTTTGTCCCCCAAAAACTCCTCAGCTGTTAAAACAAATTAATTTTGAATTGAAACATCAGAATGCTTCACTAACCAAAGTTAGAATGACACATTTTGAAACATTAAAAAGATAAAAAGAAAAAGGAGGCAGTGTACAAAAAGTTTTAGCTTCAATAAGTTGGCATGTAGCAAAGATTTATTTTTTTTTTTTTTTTTTTTTTTAAAAATTTTACAAATTACTATGCAGCTCATTGTTTATAGTAACGAACACCCTAACTTACAGCTCTGGCACACAACTCAGTTAATTGAGCCACAAAACCCCAAGCCTAACCCTAGAAGTGCAGCTACTACAATCTGTTACAGAAGAGAATGGCTGGAAGAGTCTTTTCTGACCTTATTTGCAGCCTGTTATAGATGAGAGATGGCTATAAATTATTTCTAGCATGCTATAGGTGTTTATAGACTGGGCAAATCCCTGAGCACCCTGATCCAATTAGACCTGCTTTGAGCAGTGGTTTGAACTAAATAATCTCCAGTGGGCCCTTCCAACCTAAATTATTCTATGATTCTAAAAAAAGTTAAAAAAAAGTAGGTACACACACAGCTGAGGGATACCAGACATTCAATACCACTATTAGTAGATCCTGGAAGCTATCAGGATGCTCCAAACTGTTGTCTTGCTTCTTCTGTGTGGCATAAAGGTCTCAAGGGAGAATAAAGTGTCAACTGAATTTATAAGGAAGTGTTTTAATTAGACTGTCATTACAGAAAAATAAGAGTTTCCATGAATTTTTTTTTTTTTAATTGCACTTCTACCAACAAAAAAAAAAAAAAAAAAAAAAAAAAAAAAAGAAAACACAGGACAGGAAAACTATTCCAGCTAGCTTTATTTCAGATGTTAGCTTTTGACAGCACACATATGTGTGTCTGTGCCCCACAAGATGCTGGAGAGCGTGTTCTCAACACTGCCTGGCTGCCCCCATTTCCTTTTCCACTGCAGGAGCCTGTCCCCAGGGGGGAAAGGGGAGGGTGTCTCTCTCTGCAGCCGTGTCAGGCACACAGAATAGCTACAAAGCAGGGCTGAAGCCATCTCCTCTATGACTATTATCGTTAGTTTAACCACAAGACAGCCCTACCAGCAGGTGTTTTATAAACTGTCCCTTGCTCTGAAACGCTCTCTCAGACTCGTCCTGCATAGGATCATCAGCTTTACATAGTATGTACTTCACTTTTTTTGGCTTTCCTGAACCCTACAATAACAGAGTTTCACAGGCAAGGCTTCTCTGCCCTGGTTCAGACTGCATCACGGCAACAGCAGAAGCTGGGACTGAATCTGTTCCTCCCACTGAATTTCATTGCCTGTTCTTTCCCTTACCAGGCAGGAAGCAGAAACGCACTGTAGCACTTCTGAGGGTTAAACTTGCCTCTTTCAGATTAGATGAAGGATACATAAACTAGTGCCAGAAACTGCCCGCCAGCTCCTCTAGAGTCCTTTGGCCTCTGCATTTGCATTTACTCACTGTAGTTCATGGCTACACATAGAGGACACACCCGTTTGTACCATCATCCAAGACAAGGTAGTAGCTGAGGCTTCCTTCCCTCTCTCTTCTCAATCTCTGCCTCCCCTCATGCACATGGCCAGGTCAAATTGCACCTGCTGATGAGTATCCCTCTTACCCCATCTCAAATTCAGCAATATCCAGACTGCTTCAAAGCTACTTGCAAAGCCCTGCCGCCTTTCACTGCTCCCAGGGAAGGACTGTCACATCACTCAGATTGTCTGCTAGCCTTCATGCAATCATCTGGTTGCCAGGCCCTGACCCTACTTTCACCTGGTGATGTTGCTCTGTTCTCATCAGTGCTTCTTTTTAGCACAAATACTCCTCTCCCAGTTATTGCTTTCTAGCTGGGTTGCAACTTCAGAGTAACTTCTAACCATCAGCTTCTGAGCTCCCTGAAACTTCCATCTGTTTGCCTCCGGGGTCTGTCTGAAAGTCTGTTGCAAAGCAATTTGTAACTTACCAGAGTTCAAACACAGTCTCAACAACATCTGGAGTAAGCTGCCAGCACCCAGCATGAAGGAGTGAGAAACCCTCTCATCCAGGACAAATTCTCAGAGCAGGGCCCCATCCCTGGAAACATTCAAGGTCAGGTTGGACGGGGCTCTGAGCAACCTGATCTAGTTGAAGATGTCCCTGCCTGGGATTGGACTAGATGACCTTTAGAGGTCCCTTCCAACCCAAACTATTCTATGATTCTATAACCCTGCAATCACAATCCTTCAGGAAACACCTATACTATATCTCACTTTATTTTTATAAAGTTATCTTCGATTCATGTTACCCGGGGAGTCAGAGGTATGTTTTTCTGGCTGTACAGGTCCCTCCCTGTCCCCAGCCCTAGTTCAGGCTGATGCTGTGTCTCACACTTAGCTGCATTACCCTGGCATTTTCAGTCCAGCTCAGCAACGTTCAGCTCTGTTCTCTATCCGCAGATAACGATGCCTCCCTTCTCACAGTCCCTTTTGTCCTAGACGCTCCGCTTAAACAGGACTGTGCTCCTCATCTGGTCCAGGGAGCAATCTAGGTATCCCTGCTTATAGAGCCTTCGAGCAGGAAAATACCATCTTCCCCATAGAATCTGAGCTCCTTCTGACCCACTCTGCCCTTGAAAGGGAATCAAGGCCTAGGACTGGCTATGCCTCCTTATCCCTTTCTGATATCTCTCCAATGCATATGGCTCTAGTATATATATCTCTGAGCTATACATGTTCAAGTCATTGTTCTTGCTTGCTAGCTTGCATCTAATTCATAAAAGAGCATCTTCTCTCCTAATTTGCAGCTGCTTTGTATTTTTTCCCTCATCTCATTTCTTCCTCTCTTTAAAAACCAAAGACAACCTCAAAAAAAAAAAAAAGTTTTTTTTCTTTTTCTACTTCGTAGCCCTGAGACGTTTCTTTTTCGTCCAAATGCACTTAGGGCTTTTCACAACAACCTGGCCATGGCACCCTACCACTACTGAAAGGGAGAACACCGTCCTTTACTCATGTCCTTCTAGGTCCTGCTGCTTCTCTTTGAGATTTGTCAGCCCATGAATGACACCAGCAGAACTCACTGGGTAAGATGTTCTGGTCTCTAAGACACTGCCATTTCTGCCTCCAGTGCTTTTCCATAGAGCTTGAGGATCCCAATTTGCAGAGCTGGTTGCTTTAAGCACTGGTAACATACCAGATTTCCTTACACAGTGTATTTAAATAACATAATATAAATGGGCTTTTAGCAAAAGCTATGTGCTGAACTAGACTGTGACCTTCTCATCTGGATTTCAAAGAAGAAACAGCAATTGGACAGATTTATGGAGTAGATCTCTTGTCTGCAAAATTCAGTTCTGTACTGGGTTTGCAGACAGTTTCCCTCCACCACTATCCAAGAAGTATTTGTATGCCAAAGTCACTGTCATGTCAGAAAAGTCTTCTAATCTCTTCCATATCCTGGCACTTCCTCCCTGGAGAAGATTTCCTCCCAAGCCTCCTGCGTAGCCCTCACAGCCTGCTCTATCCCTCTGTTTCTGCTGACCCAGTGTCTCTTTCCATCCTAAGCACTCCTGTGGCACCACAGCTGTAGAACAAACCTATGGATTCCTCCAGCAAGTGCACAGCATGGGTTTGGTCTGGAATTTTTTGTGGTAACAGATACACACCAATTAATGGTTTGTGGTCGTTGTGGTTTTTTTTTAAAATCACTCCTAATGATAGATAACATGCTATTAATTGTTCACAGGACTGAATATCTTTATTGATTAAAAGCTTTCATCTTTTTTCCACACCTGAAATGTTCTATCTTCATCTACTGATTCTTACTAATCATTTGTTTGCTGCATAAAAGAGCCTCCTGCTGGCAGGATTCAAAGTTTCATCATTCACCAAATTTCTCTTTTTGCTTAATTTTAAGTTTCTTCTTTTGACACAAACTGTCACACTAAGCAATCACTTCAGTCTTTCAAGACTCCTGGGTAGACAACCTTTCTACCCGAGAAAGGATGGCATCTCTGGTCTGACATTCCAAGCCTGGGAAAGTACTGGGGAAGACTAATGTGTCTTGAATTAAGTACAGCAGCTCTCCTGGGGTCTCAGAATTCTTCAGGAGCTGAATCTTAGGGGTGACTGGAAAGGCAGTCAAGAGCTTCCCTAACGTGTTAGATTCCAGGTCACCTAGACTGAAAGAATGTCATTGCAGATAGAGAGCCTGAGAAGAGCAAACACAACTGAAAATCCCCCAGGATCTGTGACAGGAGGAGGGGAAAAGGACTAAACACTGTACTCACCCACTTGCGGGGCCTCCCTCTTGGCCTTTTCCCAGCAGAAGGTTCTACCTTTATTGAAAACAAAGGGAAAAAAATATTTTCAGCTCTCATATTTGCTGGGCACTGTGACTAATACACTGAACCTGGCCAAGGTGACCTCTGTATAAAGTTCTTGTGAGACAAGCAGCAGAAAAGGCAAAAGCTGGGGATAGAAGACAGTTGAGGAGGAAATGCCTGCCAGACTATGCTGGTTGTGATTATTTGGCAATGGTGGAGGAGAAACGCTAGAAGGAAGCTGCTGAACAGGCAGTGGCAGCACAGGAAGGCTGGGAGGTGAGTTAGGACTAAAACCACAATAACTCATTTGTCCAACGGTGGCAATTAAAGCTGAGCTGAATTAGGGGCAACTTTCACTGTCTATCTTTAAGCTAAGAGAAATCTCCCTGCTTGTCCTTCTAGCAATGCTTCAAGAAAGGACAGCCAGCTTCTCCCTCCCCCATAAAAGAATATAAGCCATTTATTCTTACCATTTGTCCAGATACAGTAGTCACTTTCTTGCTTCCTTTTGGCCTTCCTCGTGGTTTCTTCACTGGCAATGGTCCCAGAGCCTCCTCCTGGGGTAAAAGGAGAAAATCATTTAAGCGGGATGATCCCTGGAACAACTTACAGCTTCTCATTCTAATGTGTCTTAGACTGTCTTACACTAATCATACCACCCAGACCACTAAATACCTGGTTGTCTCTGCTTTTCCAGCTGTGAAGTGCATTAGAAGATGACCAGCAATACCCCTACCCCTTTATCTTTTGGGCTGGGGAAATAAGTAAGTTCCCAGGACTCTGACCATAGTGCCTGGAATGGGGAGAGAAAAGACCTTGGTCTTCCCTGCTCTAACTAACTACTGGTGCAGAAACAGAGGGTGATGACACCTGAAAGTCTCCAGACTGGAACAGAGATCTGGCTAGCTCCTCTCATGCCATTTCCTGGCCTGAACAGTCATGGCCTGCCACATTAGAGGCACCTCTGAAGCCAGTGGCTGAGATGCCCCAGGGTGCACATACTGCTGCTTTCCTGAATAGCAGTAATATTTACTACAGAACACCTCAGCTTCCCTTGCTCTTTGTTAGCAAGCCACTTCCCAGGGCTACCTGCAAATCCTATCAGGGTAATGCCATAGCATCCTCAGGCAGCCTCTTAGGATGATATGCCCTTACCTGTGGCTGCTTCTTTGGTCTTCCCCTCTTTCTCTTCAGGCCCTCGGTCAGTGTAGATGAGCTGGGGTTCACTGGCCTCTCGTTGCTCATGTTGGCACTTTCCACAGTTTCCAGATGATAATCCAACAGATTATTTTTCCATGGACTGGGAATGAAAACTTGTCTCCTCTTTCTTGCCCTATCTTGTTACGGATTCTCCTCTACCTGCAAGGCTGAAATGGTGAGAGAGAATCGGGCATGACAGCTTGCTATTGTTTTTATCAGCTGGAATAGTCTGGGACACAGCAGACATTTAGAAGCATAACCGTGCTTTATAGATATTATTGAACCATTCTCTTACATGGCCCATTCCTCAGCTTTCTGAGGCTTTTGGCCAAAGGAGCTGACTGCTCCAGGTGCCAGAGCGTGTTGGTACCTGCATCTACCTTTCCCCCGTTGTTGGCCAGTTTCATCAGAACTGACAAAGACAACGTCTTCAGCTCTCAACTCCCCTCTTTGTAGGCTTCCTTTGCCTGAGGAGGAAGGAGGTGGGAGACAACATGGTGGTGGTGACTTATAAATGCCTCATTTAAGGGTAAAGCTTCATTTGGAGCTCCTATATCATCAGATACTAAAGCTAATCCTGAGACCCAAATCCACAGCAAAGAGACCCTTATATCAGGATGCTTGAGAGAGCAAGTATCAGGGTACAAACTCTTTAAGAGGTGAATTTGGCTCTGGAGCTGCCCCTCAAGAGTTTGTTCCTAATCACTGACTGAACAGGTGCTGTCTGGAGAGATGGCCTGACCCCATTTCAGAGAGCTCAGCCTCTGGTCCTGCATGAGGCTCACTGTTTCCTACAGGACAAAAGAAGTCATGCATACCTGGGTTTTGCTTGGATCCTGAGCACTGGTTTGTCTACTGCAAGTTTTGTATCAGCAGGCTTGCCAGTCAGCCTCCTCCCTGTCCCCAAGCTCTACTTAGTGCCTGCTGTGGTTGGAATGAGCCCTGACCTGACTTGTTTGCTCTAAGAAATAACCAAGCTGTTGAGGGTACATAGGAAACCAATTACTTTCCTTGCTTCTGCTTGAGGTTTCTCCTCTGGCATTGTCTGCCAGAGAAGGTGGCAGTCTGACTGTGAGCCTTTACACCCTCACATCCCGAAGCAAGAAGAGGAGGGAAGAGACCTTGACCAGAAGCTCAGCTGGCACCTGAATCCCAGGCACATTAAGAGAGGTGGGGGTCATTGGTCTTGCTTGCGTGTGAGGTAAACCCTTGCCAAAGATCTGAGTTCAGCTTCCAGTTTGCTGATCTGCTTGAAAAAAGCACTTGCAGCCTTCACAGACCTTGACCCTCCTTTCCTTCTTGCATGGGAGGGAGGGCTCAAGAAGGTGAGAGGGGCTGAGGGGACTGAGCCTGGCTGGACAGAGGCCAGCAGTGCTGGCTGAATCCTCTTTTGTCAGTAATTCTTACCACAAAATAAATAGCTGAGAATAGTGTGGTTGGGAAAGCAACATCATTGCTTGCTTAGGAAAGCAGGAGTATGTAGATAAACAATGCATTTCTACCTTCTGTGCAAAGCGATTGCCTTCCCCTTCTCATCTAGACATTGCAGGTGTAATCTGCCTTGCCTATAAAAGCTCTTCTACCTCCACCTGAGAAATGTTTTTTGCAGCTCTTCGCTCTACCTGTTTTGTTTCTCCTTTCTCACTTGTTAAATGAAAGGTAACAACAGCGTGCTTAAACAGCTCTTTGTCCCATCGGCCTTGAGTGCTGCTGGGTCCCTAAGTCCCTTTGGTGGGTTCTACCTGAGGCAATAAAGGCAGTATTGCAAGTAAGAGCACAACTGCACCACATAGAAGAGTGTGACTGTTTCCTTCAAAATAATGCTGGAGGGCAGAAGCTGGGTTCAGTTCCAGTTCATGCATGAGCAACCCAGCTAGTGAACTCCCTGGATGTCCCTTTGTGCACACTGTTGGGACCCAGCTCACAGGTGCTGCCGCACACTCAGCTTTTCTATCAAAACCTCTCATCACAGGGGGATGGAAGGACCATAGCTCAGGTCTCTGAGTTCAGGCTGCATCTGGAGGGGAGACAGTTAGGAAAAAAAGTTTCTTTGTACTTGCAAGCCACGCACAGTTGCCACCAAGTCCCTGAGACAAGCATGAAACACTTTTGCAGTCTATTTCAGAGAAGAGCTGTGCTTTTAGAAACTGTTACCAGAGCTTTGTAGTTTGATCAGATGTTCAAGTTCCAAAGATGAGAGGTCCTTAACTGAAGATGACAACAAATATTCTGCCCTCTGGTCCAGCTACTGTTTCCTGCGTCCACATTTACTGGTCAGAATTGGGGCTCAAATGGCCCCAGTCAGAATCTGAAAACGTCACTGGCAGGTGCAGCAAGAAAACTTCCAGCCTTCACTCCATATACTGTCATGACTGCATACATTGTTAGACACTGAAGCCATTGCTCTTATTGACACAATCTCTCTCATGAATTCACTGTAACTGAAACCTGCATTAAATCCAAATTTTGCATGTCATTATTCAAGTGGAAGCAACCAGTGTACAGATTTCATTTTTCCCCAGATGTAAAGAAAGTCAGTTCTTGCACAGTGATTGTTTTCTAAATCTTGCTAGACTGATACATTCTACAGAGACTGCCAGGAGATAGCAGTGTCTTTGTTCATCTCTCTTCCACCTTCCCATCACCCACCAAAGGCACACACTTCTTGAAGCCTGGTGTGAAAAGAAAAAAACACAAGCAAAGCTATACAAGCGTCAGTCCTTAGGGCTTTTGTAAGCTTTACATGTCTCAATGTAAGATGCTTACAAAGCAAAAGCACCCACTGCAATTCTACTTCAAATTTCTCAACAATAGCTTTCCATTTATATATATAAAAACCCAAACCGATATTGACTCCTCATTGTATACCAAAAAAGAAGTATGCTTTCCAGGGTCACCGCACTCCCTGCTGGGAGTAGAGCCAGCAGGGCTGAGTTCCAGTCCTAGACACTGTCGACAAGGGCATAAGATCTAAAAAACCTATCCAAATGCTTGTGGGCCTTAGATCACCTTTATGTCAGCCATATACACAGCTTTGCAAATGATGCAGATATGCAAATATATGGTTTTGGCAGTATTCAGACCTCTATGTTGCAGAGACATCGCCTAAAACAAAGCACCTCATGTCCCAAAAGCATTCCCAGGCACCTGGCAGAGGACAGGGCATTCTCAGAGTCTAACGCTTTGCACCTGATTTAGGTGCTAAGTTGTACAAAGCCAGTTTTTCTACCATACCAAATTCTCAGGAAAGAAAAGCTCCTTCTGGGGGCAATGTAGTTGTAGCCTAACACAGGGTATTGAATAGTGTTCTTTAGGGACTCTTCCCTTTCCACAGACTACAGAGGAAGCCTTGGGGATGAGCCTGCTGACTTGGGCAGGTAAATTAAATGGCAGAACCCCTTTCCTGTTTGTTTCCTCGAGGAGGTTAAATTTTAGGCTATGTCCTTGGGAGAAATACAATATGACACAGGGATGCTTGAGACATCATACTAAACCCCCCAACTGTGTGCATGATTCACAGCAAATGCTGCCAGAAAATGATTGTCTAGCTGCAGTGCCCACATACAAAATACAAAGCTCACAAAGCCTTTTTCAAAGCATAATAGGAGTGTGATTATAAGAGACCTTTCATTATAGACTTAACTCTGCCGCTGTCTCTATAATAATAGGAAAAAATATCCACAAAGCACAACTCCCACTTAGTAGCACAGCGCCATTGTTCTGCTGTCACGTGTAACAAAGTAAACCCAGGGTAACTTCACTGACGTGAACGTGGTCACTCTTCAGTCCCTCTAGTAAAAGAGGGAGGGAAATATTTGGCCCAAGCCCTGTATCAAGCGGAGGAGGATAAAAGGCTTTGTTAGTCAAGACATCTAAAGAAGGGGACTAAGAAGGCCGGGCAGAGAGAAACCTTTCATTCCAATAACTGTAGCAACAGTGATCTGTGCTCGCATTATGGGAAATTACTTTCACCTTCCGAGAAATCAAATGCTCACGTCTTTTCAGATCTCAGAGCAGATCAAGAAATACCACAGCTTGCCCCAGTTCCCCATGGAGTTCTACCAGAAAAGCAGGATAGCCAAGCACTGGAATATCTCCCTTGGGAAA
>NW_008824547.1:2217085-2218065 GCF_000699105.1 Pygoscelis adeliae | reverse complement strand
TGGCAAATGCACCTTTTCTGCCAGATTTTTCTGTGAAATGAGGAACTTACGGGCTACTAAATCAAGCTTGTGGCAACAGCAGGTAACTGCCACAGTCTCATAAATCACATCTTGAAAACATAAATAACCTCTCTAGGTGATTTCCCTAACTACTTTGAGTGGCTAAGTCTAAGCCTTCTTTGGCCTCATGCTTAAAGGTCTCCAAGTTCCTTGCCTGTTGGTTCTTTTAATGAGCAATTTATTGTCATTTGTTCTTGCATCAGAGTCCTTCAGCAGCAACATTCCTTTCTCCTCCATTTTTAAAGCGACTTTACCAGATATACACATTAATCTGATCTCCCCCATCTCACCCGGCTGAACGAGCCAGTGTGTTCCAGTTTCTTGGGACGTGACCATATCTCCTGATCATTTTGGTTGTCATTTACACCCTTTCCAATCTGAGCTCAACACTTCTGAATATGATATGGATTCTTACTCTCAAAACTATTCTCAGTGAGGACAGCTTGACTAACTTAACCTCTCACTTATCTGAGAGGCATGGGCTAAGCAACAGTTCAGTGGGAAAAAATCAGTTCCTGTGTAACATTAATAGCATGAGCTTCCAAACTGATTCAACCAGCAAGCTGTTCCACCACCTCCAGCATATACTGACTGATAAAATACCCAGTTCAGAAGACAGAAACTATTTAAGTTTACAGAGGACAAAAAATACAGGAACCACACGGGCTTCCATGCTTCACATCAATGCTAGGGACCAGCTCAAGGCCTGAACAGGAACTTCTGTAGCTCTATCTAGAGAGTTACATTTCCGACTTTGCTATAGATTTCTCTGTGTAACCCTAATGAAAGTGCCTTCATGTGTTTCAGTTCCCCATCCACAAAATGGTGCATAGTTCCCTGACTGCTGAGATATGCTGGTGATGGGGCTGAGGGGAAAGAACCCGAGTGAGGCAGGAAGAGGCCATCCTGTCTGTGCCTGC
>NW_008824547.1:2208227-2217064 GCF_000699105.1 Pygoscelis adeliae | reverse complement strand
ACAGCCAGCAAGGTAGGCAGGTGCTACCAGCTGGGATAGGAGCTTATGGACTAAAGGCCTATCTACTAGGAAACAGCTAGTGCCAGAAGCTTTTTTTACATTAGAGACATGCACAGCTACATGGGAAAAGGGTTGTTGGTTACTGAGTTTCAAGCAATGATGTGGACACGAACAGTCTCTGTTTCCCAGATCCTGAGCACCCAGATTCAGCACAACATCAATACACTGCAAGAGCACTCTCTTGAACAAACCTACCCTTGGGTGCAGTGCCTGCCAACTTATTTCTCTTTGTCCAGACACCTGAGCCAGTTACTACTCTGGGAGGTACCTTGCTTATTCTAATCCATAACACAACTAATCACAGAAATATCACCACGGCTCTGCTGTAGCTAGCCTAAAATATCCCCATTCCTTCCTCAGAAAAGTGAGGCTTTGCACTTGCCTGTGGAATGAGTCAGGCCATGTGTGGAGTCCTAGCTGCACTGAGGTCCTATTCATTTCTGTATGCGCAGGACTTTCCCTGAAGGTTGCCACATACTTCCACAGCGAAGGGCTCAACCTCAATCCTACCTCACCACCTTCAGCTTCCAAGCCCTGCCAAGGACCCAGGCTTCTTATGGTCAGAGCAGGCAAAGCAAGGAGGCAGTTAACCTTCCCAGGGAAGATGTGGAAAAGCACTGCTGGATATCAAGACCAGAGAGGAAGAGAGATCTGGAATCTGTTCCTGATTCTGATATTGGGCAAGTCATGTAATCTTTCTGTGCTTCACATTTTCTGTCTATAAGATTATCAAATAACACTGGAAGTATTAACACTTGCCCTTAACCTGGGGTGGAGGGACTGAGGATTAAGTCATTCCTATTTGTAGAGTAACACTAAGAACCCCCAGCAGAAAGGAACAGAGAAAGGCATTATTAACAGACTGCACCAGCAACCTCCCCTATGTCGTCGTGTTCGGGAGCAGAAAGGAGAGGCTGTCGCAACTGAAGAAATACAGCCCAGGATTAGCCACATCCTGCTGAGCAGCAAAACACACCCTCACCCTCTTCCCCCAGGAAGCTGAAGGCTCGTGGGACCAATTTGGCCCAAAGCTGTAAGCTGGAGTTCCCTGCCCTGGGAACCTGGCACAGAGTAGCATTGGAGTGTGAGTTAGGGTTCCCCAGAGCTACAGGACGTTGCTGAACTGCACAGCACTTCTCACCCACTCCCAAACCAGAGCAGGTAGGGGATACAGGGCCCAGCTCACTGTCTCTGTCCAAGGAAACTCACGTACCAAACTCAGGACCCCAAGCCTTGAGGCCACTGCCTGAGGTCTTAGACACCCTTCCTGCACTTCTCCCAAAAGTATCAAGCCAGAGCAGTGATGCTTAATGCCTCTGTGTGGGTTGTAGACTCCCTAGCATTACACGTTAAGAGCCTGTTAAAATTCTCCCTTAGGGAATTCGCCCAAAGACCCAAGTGTTTGCTAAAGGATTCTTTCTTCTCTTAAAGTCTCTGTCCAGACACTTTCACCAAAAAGCAAGCTCCCCAAGCACTGCAGAAGAATCAGTGGAGAAAAAACAACAGTATTTACAGGGAAATAAGAGTATAAGGAGAAATCTGTGGTTTCTAAAGCAAAATTAAAAATCACAGTCATCTCTTATTTCAGATAGCATCAAGCCTCACTCCTCTGCGGAATTACTATCTTGTTCAGCCCAACTACTGACATCTGCAAAACACTGTCCACTTGCACAAAACCAGGAAATGGCCCTCTGCGTTTCCTGGTGAGGACAGGCGTTTTGGCACCTGGCACGGGAACAATACGAGGCAGCAAGTTTTGTGCCTTACCCTACTTCCAAACAGCCTCTCTCAATTACCGAGATGCAATTTATTAATCCCTGTGCCTTAATAAACCCCAGCATCTTGCAGATGAGCTCTGCATACGCATTTCAAATGCAGGCTTGCTAACGTGGTAAGAAAGGAACAAGATTACCTGTTGAGAAGTTGGGCAGTGCCACTTGACCCGACCCCAGCAGACCTAGCAATGAAGGCAGGAGAGAAAGACAGAGGTATCCAGCAGCTGACACCCCTTCTTGCACTGGAGAGAAGCAGCTAACCGAAGTCTCTGCACACATTCATTTCAGGAGCCTTACAATGAGCCGAACGCTATTTATTGCGCTCCCAGTTAGTGATATGGAAAGCAGCGTGAGCACTGCCAGCGATCTCCTTCTGATGGCAGTCCTGAGTAGTGACAGCAAGTGAAACCGAGTTCACTTCAACCTGCCTGGAATCTCACACTAAACTGGCAACAACCAAAAATAAGAAAAATCCCCAACCAGACCACTTACTCCAGGCAGCTTGTACCACTGCCCTGCTTACTAAAAATAAGGCCAGTTTCCAAATGTGAAATGAATGATCTGAATAAAGGGGACAGATCATTTCACAGACTTCCCTCTTTACAAATGCTAGAAAGACTCATGCTGACCCTGTTTTATGAAAGAAAAAAAACCCAAAATAAAAAAAAAAAACCACAACAAATGGGTAGCCCCAGGAAGGCTTGTGATGACAAAGTGGTTATTAATCTGAGCGCAAAATGCGCTCAGGGCATTTACTATAAGCCACAAATAAAAATGGGAAGCTGACTTCAGTTGAGCATAAACATATTTAGAAAGGAGATGTTGCATGGCTCTAAGTTAAGTATTCTATATTAATTATGTGAACAACAATTAGAGCTGGTAAAAGTCCCCAGAAGTATTTTGCAAAGGAAAATGCAGACTTTTCATATTACTGACTTGGTATATTTAAGACATGTATATTGCAGTTTTTGGCACATCACCATTATCAAAACGAGAGAATTAAAATTTCTTAATCTGTACCTGTATAAAACCCATTACAGTATCTTAGAGACAAAGTCTGAGGGCTCTTCTTTATGTCAAGTAGTAAATTGCTTTCAGTGACAGTACAATTGAATAAACTGAAGACTAATTTTTTTTTTCCTCAGAGCTGTCCATATAGAAGATTTGCAATGACTTGAGTTCCTCAGTAATTTCTGAAAATGTCAGTAAGGCACCTAAGTCACTTACCGCAGTCTGGAAAATATTGGTTTCGACCTTATTAACACAGGAATGATGATCTCCTGGCTAAGGATGTACATGGGAGCTCTGGAAAGGTGTCCAGTTCTTGGGGCTGCCATGTGCTTCCTATGTGACCTCAGGAAAGTCACCTTTTCTTTGTACTGAGTTTCCCACATGTGAAATGGGGATAACACAGAAAACAGGTAGCATCTTGCTTATTTAGACAATATTTTCTTTGTGAGGAGATACTTTTCCCACCACGTAATTACACAGGTCTTCAGCAAAGTGGCTCAAGACTTTATTTGGAGCTCCTAACCACTAATAAAACAAAATCAACATGAAATGTTAAGAAAAGCCTTTGATCACCCCTACAACAATGTCTAATCAAAAAATCATAAAATAGTGTATGAATTCAAGTACCTGAAAATTATTATCTATTAATCTAAATGCTTAACTATATCTAGCTAATCTATCAAAAATCCTCCTGCATACACACTACTGTACTGCATGGAAATACACAAACTTTTTTCATTTTTTATGAAAAATATTTTAATATTATTTAATACTATTTTTTAAATATCACTAGAGACAAAGTTGTATGCATGCTGTACAAACATAGTGTAATCATAATGACTAGGTCAGAACCTGAATTGTTATACATGAAATATGTATATGTATGAAATTAAGAAATCTGCATTTCATACCAATACTTCCTGGCAAGGAAGTATTAAACTGGATTCTACAGGACTAAACCAAAATCAGTTGACTGTCCACAAGTGCTAAAGAACATTATTAATATTGTAGAAATTAAACTTCTAGTTAGGAAATGTCAGATATAAAATTGGCACATGGAGTCCTATTTAATCCTTATTGGGCATATATTGGAGGATAGTGTCTTTAATTTCATATCCACACTTCATAATTTCATTACCATTTAAGGCCAAGAGAAATTGTTCAATCATTCTGTACATAAATGACTGTCATTTCATCATCACCCTTGGACTGAGCCCAAAACTTTTATACTTGACTGAAGCATCGGTCCCAGAAAATCATGTGTTCTTGATTTAAAGACATCATGGGATGGAGAATGTACCACTACCCTTGGACATGTGTTTCAGTGGTTAATCCCCTTTAAAAAGGGTGCCTAATTTACAATTTGATTCGTGTGCTTTCAGATTGCAGGTGCTGGTTCTTATCATTCTTTTCTCAGATAAGCACCCGGCCTACCTATTCCCCACCTACCCTGCCCAGCGATACTTCTACACTGTTATCAAGTCCACTCACGCTATTCTTCTAAAAAATTAAATAGACTGAGCTCCTTAAGTCTCACACTGTAAAGCTTTAAAAAAAAAAAAAAAAATTTTTGTGGCCCTCTCCTCATCTTCAAATATTAATACTTTTTAAGAAGAGGGGCACCAAAGCAGCATGCCCTATTTCAGTAGCTGCCTTGACCCTCATTAAAACAGAGGTAAAATTAATTCCTCTTTTCCACTCCTGTGGTTTAACAGCCAAGGATCATAGGAGCCCTTTAAGAACACAAAATGATTTTTTCTACAGCATTCCCATTCATTTCACAAGCTGTACCTTCCATCCAGTAAACATTGCTGTTTCTTTTTACCCTTTTGGCCAGTTCTTTACTGCTCTGTGCAACCCTTTTTCGGAAGGTAAAATTATCTGTTCCCCCTTGGACTTCACAATGGCGGTCCTTACCACACCATTTAACTGCTTTACAAACATGAATTAACCAATGTGTCCATTGCCACTCTATGGTGTGATAGTACTTGTGTATTTTGCAAGGAAGAGGAATTAAAAGCCGTATCTTAGATATCAATATCTAGGTAAGATGTTGCCGACAAAACAGTTTTACCCCGTGCTGATTCCATCCAGCTGGGTACGTGAGGATACACTCAAAGCTTCCCTTGGGCAGACTGGTAGATCTGGTCCCTGTTTCCTCTACCCCTGCATTCAAATCCCAGGATTTCTTCCCCTGGGCAGCCTCAATGCCAAGAGGCGAGCTCTGAAAGATAAAGATTTGAGCTGCCTATAAAGATTTGAGCTGCCTGTTTTCAGTGTACATCAAACTAGCAGAGTGTTGTGCTAAACAGAGACCTGGATCCTGGCTGTCAGGTGCAGAACAGGCCTGCCTCGACATTGTCTATCCTGCTTCTGTCCCCAGAGCACCTCAGAGAAGCTGCTATGGAGAAAAGCAGTTTCTGGCCAAGGGCTGAAGCCTGTTCACGATTGCACCTTCTGATGAAATTTCTCTTTTGGAGGTCCCATGAAGGAGGAACAAGCATAAGCTGGACCAATCAGCAGAAAAACAGCAGCAGCCAAATCTAGAGGACAGGAGTCCTTCAAATTCCCTCTTCTTAATGTAAAATAAATAAATTTAAAAAAATTAGCAGGGTTTCCACTCTTGAGTGACTTTCTAAGATATTTATGTCCTAAGAGGGTTTTGTGTGTTTGCAGCAAGACTTGCCCTACACAAGGGCTAGCTTGTGCCTGCAAGATAGTAACTAGTTTCCTTTAGGAAACATCCAGATTTTGCCACAATGCAGTGCAAGTCTCTGCCTGCATTCCTATTCCTTATCTTCACTCTTCCAGAAACTAGATTGGCCACTGTGGTATAGCGCAATATACATAGGCTAACACCAACTGTAGATTTATTTGTGTATAATCCCCTTCTGTTAGACAGGTGTATATAAAGAGCTTCATTCACTGCTATCCTGATCTTGTCAGAACCTCTCATGTGCACAAAACTGTATCTCATAAGTGTAATGAAAGCTAGTTTCATAGTAATTGTTCGATACATTCTTATTATTCAGGCTGTATTAATGAATATTTTAACTGGAGATTAGGCTGAGGTGTGATTTCCACAAGATAAGAAATAGATTTGCCATGCTCTATTTTATGATTGTAAAGGAAGTGCGCCCCATAATATTATATTTCTTAATTCTTTCATATTATGCTCAACAGCAATTCGAACTCTCTGGATGATGCAGGGTTACAAAAATCTCACTTTGAGAAAGATGTGGACTTGCTGGAAGGCCTCCAAAAATCAGAGGCTTAGAAAACATGGCCTGTAAGGAAAGACTGAGGAACTGGGTTGTTAAACCTAGAGATAGGAGAACAGAAAGGACATGATAATGGCTTTCAAATACACAAAATAGTGTGTCATCTAGGAAAGTAATAACATGTAGATAGGTTAAAAAGTCAGTTTAAATGCAGAAGGGAAAGTTAGGTTGAACATTAAGGAAAGTCTGGTGACTTAATGGTCAGGACAGCAAAGCACTGGAATAGGCTAGGGAGTTTGTGGAACCTCTGCCCATGGAGAAGCTAAAAATGCGTCACACACACGTACTAGGATTGGCATGGATGGTAATAAGGCTCCCCCTAGAAATAAAGTGTGTTTGGCAACTTCTCGGGCTGCCTCCCAGCTCTCTTTTCTATGACATGACGTTTCTAACTAGGCCGTGGTTAAGTATGTTCATGTAGAACCTTATCTGTCAAAAGGCCAGAATAGCTGATTCAGAGGCACTAAAATTAATTTCTACTTGTTCTCCATGGCTACAAAAGTCTCCTGAACTGGCTGGGTATTACTTTAGAGTCTTTGGAATTCAGCTGGTCCTACAGCTACAAAACTTGTGATTCACATGGGGGAAGCTAAGGGATATTTCACTATTTCAGGCCCAAAATGCTGTCAGTTAATTACCAGAGATGGTAGAATTTGGATCTTGCAATGTGAAGGATGAATCCTGGTAAAGCAACACCACAAACGCTATCAGCTGGTAAGAAGGCTGACCCTTTTCTACCTTTATAGCAGGAGACAGTTGCTGTTCCTGACAACGTGCCGACGAGGAAGGTGGGACAACAGAGAACAAGTGAAGAGGGAACAGCTTTGCTGCAGGCAAGAAAGGTGCAGCTAGAATTAGAAAGAGCTCACACCTTGCTCGATAAAGCTATGTGGAGACATTGTGAATGATGGCCTGGAGATGGCCTTGAACGACCTCTGTAACACAAAATGAACCTTCCACTAGCAGATAACTGAATATGAATGAGGACTAGATCCCAATGGAAAAGTAAAGGCTGGATAATTCTCATCTGTGACCAGAGGCAACCAAGAGCATCAGCAGAGGGACCTACGGCAAGCAGTCCGTATCAGAGGACTAGCCCCTAAGAGGAAGAGCAGAAAGCCTATGGCTGGGGAGCACAGATTGGCAGGCGTAGCAAGCAGTATCCCAAATACTGGGGGGTAGGTGTACATGTGGAGGAAAATGTATGTTTCTGTGGGAGACAGCTCAGGCCCACGATTATCCCTTAGGTTGCCATCCAAAGGAGCAGGACAGGAGCACCACATTAAGGTGGAGTGTTTAAAGGAAATGCAGTAACTCCTCATGAACTGATAATTACAGCTACCCAAAGGAGCTTTGCTGGCAGGAGGATTTTACTAGCATCCTGGTTGGAAGGTCTGAATTTCTGTAAGAGAAATGCAGTGT
Organism: Pygoscelis adeliae; assembly: GCF_000699105.1. Classification (NCBI taxonomy): domain Eukaryota; kingdom Metazoa; phylum Chordata; class Aves; order Sphenisciformes; family Spheniscidae; genus Pygoscelis; species Pygoscelis adeliae. The sequence goes on along the minus strand of NW_008824547.1, from coordinate 2,209,515 downwards.
AAGACAGACAAATCTGTCTCTCCACATCTGAATAGGGCCATTCTGAAGATTGCAACATACATCTCTGGAGGGCTTCTGTAGTGATTGTGTCCTTTTTCCAATGTTCCTGTAGAAAGTTATCGGGTAGATCAAAGGTTGGTGTGTCCCAGACACTATGTCAAGTAGATTCATGCTAAAGGAGCAACAACGGCAGTGCATACCATGCTCCCTTCCCTGATTTTGCAACGTGTATCCCATGTGCAGCTTCAAGATACCGTTACTTGAATCCTTCTAGGACTTAAAAGAGTGAAAGGAAGAGTGAAAGCAGGAAGCTGACATATACTTCTAAATACTACCACATTTCTTATGATCAGGCTGAAGAGCTCATGAAGTCAGGCTATTTTAGAAAGATGTCTGCAAAGAACCAATAAGCATACTGATGGATTAGCTGCAGAGCCAGTGCCAGGCTTACAGCACAGGTACTGCCTACAGGGTATGCCCCTGGCAAGGTGACTGCTGCATACCGTTGTTCTCTTTTCCGTTCAATCTTATAACAAACAATTGAGCTTCAGAAGGAAGCGTTCCCTTCCCCAGAGCAGAACCAAAGCAAATTAGCCACAGGCTGGATATCTAAGGACCTAGAGCTAAAAGGCATTGAAAAGCAAGCACTAAGGTGTGAGACCTACTTAGTAAAGCCAAATGACCAGGTTATGAGGATGCCAGGACAGGGGACTAAGATGACTTTAGTCTCAGTATTAGCACTGTGGGGTACAGAATGCATGCCGTAATAGAGGAATGATCACAATACAGCCCCGGCATCACTGGCACAGGTACGAGAAAGCACAGTCCTAAGTCCCTGAACTGTCAGTGACCAGCTGGAGTGCATAGAGCTCTGCCTGGGGATGGATGAGGAGCCGACTGAGAGCTTATGGGTCAGAATTAAAGGGAAGGCAGGGACAGGTGACATTACGGTGGGGGTCTGCTACAGGCCACCTGACCAGGAAGACCGAGCAGATGAGGCCCTCTATAGACAGATAGGAGCAGCCTCACGCTCACAAGTCCCCCTGGTCCTCATGGGGGACTTCAACCACCTCGACATCTGTTGGAGGGACAACACGGCAGGGCATAAGCAATCCAGGAGGTTCCTGGAATGCATTGATGACAACTTCCTTCTCCAAGTGGTAGAGGAGCCAACGAGGAAAGGTGCTGTCCTGGATCTTGTTCTCACCAACAAGGAAGGGCTGGTGGGGAATGTGAAGCTCAAGAGCAGCCTGGGCTGCAGTGACCATGAAATGGTGGAGTTCAAGAT
>NW_008824547.1:2198368-2206347 GCF_000699105.1 Pygoscelis adeliae | reverse complement strand
CCTCAGCATAAGAAAGACACGGACCTGCTGGAGCAGGTCCAGAAGAGGGCCACGAAAATGATCAGGGGGATGGAACACCTCTCCTGTGAAGAAAGGCTGAGAGAGCTGGGGTTGTTCAGCCTGGAGAAGAGAAGGCTCCGGGGAGACCTCATTGCAGCCTATCAGTACTTAAAGGGGGCTAATAAAAAAGATGGCGGCAAACTCTTTAGCAGGGCCTGTTGCAACAGGACAAGGGGGAATGGCTTGAAACTAAAGGGGGGTAGATTTAGACTAGATGTAAGGAAGAAATGTTTTACGCTCGAAGATGTCCCTGCCCACGGCAGGGGGGGTTGGACTAGATGACCTTTAGAGGTCCCTTCCAACCCAAACTATTCTATGATTCTATGAACTTGTGTTGTCCATGCCTGAGACAATTTGCAACAGATTGTTTGGAAAAAGTTGCAGGGCACAGTATATTATCTATGTGTGTCCTGGTCTTATCCCTTTATTTCACTATCCCTTGAGGAAAGACATGATGTTAACACACGACTGAAAGAACACATTTTGCCTTACCTTTGTCAAAAGGCTATCAGGAGAGAGAAGGGAAGGAAGAAGAATATATAAGCAAAATATAAGTGCCTGAAGTGTTGCTCCTGCTCCTTTACCAGGCACAACCCAGATCCTGGGGAGTTCCATTAACTTCAAAGAGATGCTCTTTTAAACCTTCCGTGAAAAGGATGACATTTTCTGTGGCACCGCACAGTGGCACTCTCCCCACACATTTCCCAGAGGTAAATCTGCAGGGTTTTTTCTCCATTACCAAGATACCTGTGAGCATAAATGCCACTGAGCAGACAGGGTTTTCAGAAACCTCCAGTAACTGAAACACATGCAACTTGGAACCAGAGATGGTCAAACACCTGCTTTGACAGCACAAGTATTAGGTGATTACAAGTTGTTAGCAACCAAACACTAGGAAAATCTGATTTTAAAATTGCTGCAAATCTATTCTTAGGATCTTTTGTTTTGGGGTTGGTTTTTTTTGGGTGGGGGGTTGGGTCTGGTTTTTTTGTTTTGTTTCCTCCCACCCTCTGCTCTGCACACTTTACTTGCACTTCAACATCCTGGCTTCACCATTTTGAGATCTCAGGTACTTTATGCCACTTCTGTCTTCCATAACTCTGGCAGCACCACTCTAAACTGGCAAATCGTTTATTCTCCATGGCTTCCCCAGAGGAAAAGCCCCAAGGATTCCCAAGCAAATACACATCCACGAAAACACCTCTCTGCCAGACACACTTCACAGGTGGAGTTATTCAAGGTGAGAACAATGGTGTGCTGATAGGATTGTGGCAGAGAAACATGGCTAGGTAAGGGGAAGTGATAGAAAAGTAGGGATGAGTTGGAAAAGACCCATTCACACAGGCTTTCCTGATAAGCGTTGATTTTTCTCCTTAAGTGCTAAATGTCCAGGGACGAACACAAGCCTTAATCTTTATGACCTAAACATTACAACCACCTTGCACAGAGACAAGGTATCAGAGCTGACATCTGTAACGATGCACATAAAAGAGAGGAAGCCTACATGATGTGAAAAGTCTTGCTCAGCCCTCCTAACTGACCTTTGGATGGGACCATGTGCTATTGCAGGTGGGAGCCAGCCTCCTGGTGATAAAATATCTGTCCACCCCAACGCTTTGCCTCAGTTCTTTAAGCCACAGATTGATTGTTTGGGATTTGCAGATAGCAACTCAGGTGTATTTAGCCTCCAGTAAGACAGACTACAGCTGAATATGCAGGTGCTCTGAAGTACACCTTGAGCCCCCACCCCTTCCAAACTCCACCTTCTCACTTTCCCACTTACCCAGCTCTTATGAAAGGTCTTGTGCTGTGATGACAGGGATGACAAAGGTGAGTCTATAAGTAATGGTGAAAACATGGCCATAAAGCATGCAATACCTTCAAAGTACAAAGGGAAGAGGGGTCTCCAGAAAGGGTCCTATCAATTTCCAGCTATTTCTGATCAGTCTCCACCTTTGCAGCTGCCAGTTCAGATGAGCTAGGCTAGCTGCCAGTTATCCAAGCAGAAGAATCCCAGATGCCTACAGAGATCAAAAGGATTATCACGCATGTATGGCATAAACACCAGTGACAGCGATTCATCTGGGTGAGGAAACTCCCTCCACAGCCAAACCTCTATTTGGAGGCTGGGCCAGAATAGTGAATCCATCAATTATCACATAGGATTTTTACCTAGGGGCACTTTGTCTTCCCTTTTCAGGAAAGAAACTCAGATAGGAGAGCAGTATTCCTTAGGAGAGGTGATTCCATTGTACATGAGAAAAATCACCCTAGAACATAAGAGGTAAGAACATTCATGATGGTTCAGGCCCAGGTTTTCTTTGGAAAACCCTTGTTCTTGCACAGGGGAAGCCAATAAACAGCCAGTCCCTATCCATGCTCTTCCATCTTTGCTATACTTCTCAGTCATGTCTCCTCCAAGCTGAAGACAACTTCTCATTCAATCCTATACAGAAGCCATTCTTGGAATTTTCCCATGTCTAGTATACTCCTTGAGGATGAAGAAAACAGAACCACATGTTATATTCAAGGTGAAAGCACACCAGGCTTTTTTTTAATTAAAAAACCCAAACGAACATAAACATCAAAACAACACTGAAACTAAAACCGAACACACACACACCACCCAGAACAGTGCAATAATGTTTTGTGGTTTGTTCTTTATTCCATTCTTAACTTCTGGCATTTGATTTGTTTTTCTGCTAAGCTTGACCTGATGCTTTCATGGAGCTATCTAACATAACCCCAAGATCTTGTTTCAGAGTGGTATGGTCAACTCAAAGCCCATGATTTTATATGCACAGCAAGCACTGTTTTTCTCTGCATGCCTCATTTCACATTTATTCACATGAAATTTAATCCACCATTTTAGTGGCCAGCCATTCAGTCTCATAGGGTTTTTCAACAATATTTCACTGTTGACCATCGTCTTTGCTGTCTTGAACAACTTCATTTCATCAGCAAAGGTTGAAGACTCACTGTTCTCCCTATTTTCAATGGTCATTCCTGAATATGTTTAACATTCCAGATCCCAGCACCAACCTGTGAAACTCCCCTGGCAACATCCTTCCATTGGGATAACTTTTCTCCCATTTTCTCCTACCTTGTTTCCTATCTCTTTGCCAATTATTTATACATCTCAGGACCTTCTCTCCTAGGCAATGCCTGCTCAGGTTCCCAATAAGGTATTTTGTAAAAGAACTTTGCTAAAAGTCTTATAGAAATTTAGTATCAGCTGTTTCACTCTTATCTATATACTTTTCAAAGAACTCCAAGAGGTTTGCAAGACAGACCTCTTGCCTTTACAGAAATCACACTGACTTTTCCAAAACTGATTGTGTTTATCTCATTGTCAAATATTTTTTTTTCTATTACAGCTTTTACTTGTTTATGTACTACAGATGCCAGGCTTACAAGCCTTTAGTTTCCTGGATCCTCCCAAAACCTTTTTTTAAAGATTGATGTTACATTTACCCACCCTCCATGCTTCAGGTGCCAAGCAATTTTTAAGAGAAATGTTACACACTGCCTTTGGCAATACAGCTATTTCATCCTTGAGTTCCTCAGACCTCAGGTGAAACCTTCCAGTCCTGGCAATTTGTTAGCGTTCAAGGCTGCTCAAATGCTGGATTCTGGATCCCAATCACAAATCTGTTTTACCAAGATTTTATGTTCTGTGACAGAGTGGGGGAGCAAGAAGGTGCTATCAACACCCTCACCAAGCAGCCAGGTGAAAGAGCTCAGAATGAAAGGAGGTCTAGTGAGAGCTGGGTATAAAGCCCTGCACACATCCTCCTACACAAACCCTAGTAGGGGGGTGCACCTCATTACAAATGTATCAATGATCACTGTACTCAAGAAGTAACAGTGAAACTAAATGACATTTCCCCAGTACCAATCCATACCAAGGCCTCATGCTCTCACCATTGCAGAGCAGTAGCTTCTACATGCTCATGAGTCAGGAAAGGGATATGTCTTCAAGTAGTTTAATTGTCCATCCATTTGGCCAAATAAAGTATTTTACTAAGTGGGTGGTTATCTCGGAACAGATGCATATGACTCAGGTTAACCCTTCTAGCCTGATCAAAATCATGTCAGACAGCAGAGCCCTGGTGTGGTCTTTGCCAACTACCATACCGAGGTGCTAAGACAAATGGACAATCAGAGCACATTTAAAAAAAGAAAAGGAAGAAAACAGAGGTTGTGTTTATGAAGCTTTCACATTACAAAGGGCTGAAAGAGGAGGTGTCACTTCACTCCAGAAATGCAGATGGGAAGACTTCTTCTACTTTCATACCAAGATGGCTGGGGCAGAAGTTGTGATGAGGGACAGAGTTTTTACTTGCTTTCGTTATCCCTCCATCTCCCCCAGATATAGCCACTAGCAGCACAGCTAGCACCATAGTGAAATGGTACAAGACAGCTAGCTGCCTTTAAGCAGACATTTCATAAACGGGATGTGAAAGAAGGTTAAAAAAATAAATAGCCTCACTGTACTGCACTCCACTCCTGTGAGTGGCATTTCCTGCCAGTAGACCAACAACAAAACAGCTGGCACCCCCAGCTCTACCGATCCCCCAGGAGGATACAGCTGCTAGAGGTTCAAGTCAATGTTTCACACCCCAGAGGTTCCAGGATGAGTCTCCTGGGTTGCAGGGAACAAGAAACAGAAGAAGGGCATGCCCCAACTGCAGTGCATCTGCAAAGGGATGCACAATAGGCATTAACTCACACCTCAAAATAGATGTTGCTTTTTGGTTGTACTCACGAGTGTTGCAAATTTGGGTGCCAGAAGATGGCTGCGATTAGAGTATTTACAGCTTGACTGAAAACCCAGTAAAACCTCCAGATTGCACGAGGGTTTTTTTTCATCCCAGATTGTAGGTTAGAAGGCTTCAGCAACGCACCTGGGGGCTTGAAAAGGAACAGACTTGAGAAGCTGCAATGTCAGATAAGATGGTCCAGAGACCTGGGCCCAATGGTTTACTCTGCCATCTGTCCACGGTATTCACGCAGGCTGCTGGCTTTGCCCAGCCGCAGGTCTCCAATGTTTGGTGCCGTGCCACCCCTGAGAGAAGGGGATCTCTCATGCTGCAGGAGGTCTCTGCATCCAGCTACTCTATTTCCACGCCCCTGTAAGATTTCTCCATCTCCCAACCCTATCCTCATTCCCAGTATATTTTCGGAATTCTCTGCAAACCTTCCCTTCCCTTTTTCACACCAGGGGCTCTGGGAGTTCTTCATTCTTGCAAAGAAGTCCATTTGCCCCATTTCTCTTCTCTGACACATGCACTTCACATGTATCCCCTTATTCCTTTATCTAACCACACTTTGTTCTCTGTGTTTCTTTACCAGGGCTTTCATTTTCTCTCTTACCAAGGACTTTGTATGCCCTGCATTTCATTTTTTTTTCCATCTCACTGCCAGGATCACAACTGCTTCCTATGCTGAGAAGGCTAGACCTCTTTTCCCTCTTCTGATCTTAAACAAAATCAGTGGCTTTCTATCCAGAGATCAGTCCTGAATATTACAGCTGATCAGATGCAGATGCCACTGGTAGCTTGTCACACACAGATAATGCAGAGCCAGGCATCTTCTTACTCTTTCACCTCACTTCTTTAATGGCCAGATCAAAACCACTAACAGTGTTACAGAAATGAAAATAAAGTATCTGGGCTCCTCAAGGTGTATTCATTAACCAGGTGCTAGGTTTGTCAGGGATTTCAGTGGCTTGGGGTTTGACACAGATGTTTTGAATTCTGATAGCAGTGGTGCCATTTCAATCAAAGTAGAAGTCAGATTCCACAGATATCAAAAAATGTTCATTAAGAAGAAAAGGGAAGGGAACTGAAAGAACAATTCTGCAGAAAAATCAATCTATTATGAAACACATCTCTATTTTGAAACATCGTCTCAGCCAAAGCAGGAAATGGAGTCTTCAGTCTGTTACCCAGCTTTGGACCCTGCTGTCCCAGGAAGAAAGGAGAGGCCGAGGCATGAAGCACAAGGACACATGTAAGCTTTAAGCACCCATGGATAGGTTGTGATACAGTGTTGAAATTAAGTAGTTCTGGTTTTGGAAAATCTCATGCTAGCAACAAGATTGAATAAAAGAAACTAGTTTTGCAGACTTCGTTGACTGTTTTGCAGACTGCTTGAAAGTTGAGGAAAGCAGGCAAACATGTCCCTCAAAGCAATGTTTTTTGTATAATTATCTCCTGTTCCCAGAGAGTTTCCTCTGGGTTTATTAGAAAGCTAGTAGCATCTGGTTCTTTGGAATCAAGTTCATCCGTTACTCCTGCAGTATTTACTTGGCTAATCACTGCAGCTTTGAAAGCCTGATGCCTACTATTCTGCAGGCCACCAGGAGACAGGAATGGCTTGCTTAAAGTAACATAGCCAGAGAGGTGATCAAAACAGGAAGGGACAGAGCGGACCTGACAGGCACCAGGCACGCATGTGGGAGCCAATCTAAAAATTCAAACTCTCTTCTAAAGGAAATCAGATGGAGATCGGGCTTGGGATTCATTTGCAGGAGAACAACTGGCATTTCTTAACTGGCCCTCCATTCCTATAGCACACCTGTGACGTGATATCCTCCTCCTCATCTGTCTCTCATTCCAGATCCAAGACCTCCTCCCTCCTGCACAATGCTACACCATCCCACCTCCTCTCACTGCCCCTACCTGTGCCCATCAGAGAGCCAGGGCACAGGCACTTGCTGCGACTCCTCATTACAGCTCGGAATTTTCCATTGCCCTCTGCAGCCCTCATGGTTATTATACTCTCATCGCCTGGGCAAGTGAACTCAGTCTTCGCTTTTCTGATTTTCTATTGTCTGTTTATTAGATGGACCCTTTGTGAACTCAGCAGTTCACACTCTCCTGTGGTGCCAAGTGTAAAATTAATATTGACTAAAAAATCTGGGCACTTCTTTCTGGCCAGAGAGGAGACATTTCGAATTAATGGGAATGTTACAGTGTTTCACACCCACTGTCATCTTTCTGAAACCTCCAACTCTTGCAGCTCATTTCTAATTGCAGGCATTAACTCTTAATGGGCCTTGTCTGTTCCGGGTGGGTGCCTCCCTCAGCCAGCCCAGTGCCCACATGTGCTGGGCTGGCTGAGCATGTCCAGGACTTACTGGGTATCCTCGCAGGCAGCCAGCAGAGATGGTGGCATATCCAACAGCTGCCTGGTTCTTCCAACTCCTTCACACAGCTGTCAGGCAGACAAAGCCATAGGCTCTTCCTCTTTAAAGATGTCCTGACAACCTAAGGTAGGTGAAGGGTGTTTGGCTGAGAGCTCTGCTGGCACCAGAGGAGACAGAGCCCATGCACTACTTTCTATCATGCTGCCAGTGAGCTCCCAGGTTGAGCTGGCAGAAATGTCTCAGAGCAAGGAGATCCTTCTGTCTCCATGACCTCAATTCAGCTCTCTGGCCGAGCAGTGACTGAGGGGACAATTACTGCCAACTGTGGTAGCTACTACTGTGAGAGGGTAAATGGCCTATTTGGTTTACAGCTGAGACCACAAACGTTTTTGCTAAATATCACCAAATAGCTCCTAAAGAAACAGTATTAACTTTTGCTAGCTCAGAAATTACTGAGAGGAGAAATCCTCTATCAGCTGAGCACAGGCTGAGACTCTTGGTGGGGACATCCATGCCAAAAAGTCCAGTTCCTGGGTCTCTCTCCAGCCATTGCTCTGTTTCCACAGAGAAGTGCCAGTATTTTCTAGCTGGCATCACTGACCTAGCACCACTGCAGAGCTCAGGAGACAAGACTGCTTAAATTAGGCATCTCATCACGCTTGTACATTTTGAGTGCTTGTAACGCTGCCACTGCTGTAAAGTGCCACTGCTGGCATGGTGTACATGTCCACATACAGAGCAAGACATCGGAGAGTTGAGTCTTTCA
>NW_008824547.1:2189307-2198271 GCF_000699105.1 Pygoscelis adeliae | reverse complement strand
GTTAGATTTCTTTTAGAGCAACCCCTGGTCCGTCTGGCCTTACACAGGAGTGGAACAACTGCTGGGACAGTGTATGCTACTTGAGAAACAAGCACTGTGTCCTGTACCTGCAAACAGCTGAGCACTGCAAACCATGAGAGACTGCAGCCAGGTCAGAGGAGCGGTGGGGAAACTGAGGCAATGTATTAACCCACCAGAGATTAAGACCTCTCTCACTCAGACTGACTTAAGATTTCAGATGTGTTGGCAATCAAGTATTAGTTTGGTGTATTTCCACAGGCAGTTATGGCTGAGTAATAGATTGGGGTTTTCTACTGGTGGATCAAGATCCCCTAGGGAGGAAAAGAGGATTAGAGCAATGCTGAACATGCAGCTATAATCTCAGGCAAAAGAAATCTCGCTCTTGCATTCCTTGCACACCCTAACCCCTCTTGGCTCTAAAGAGGCTCTTTGCCAGCCTCTTAAAACAAACATATAAAGCAATGATACTGGCATAACACCATTACCACTAGTACCTCTGTGCACTTGCACAGCAAGTGTAAGAGGGGAGAGTTTAGACTTTACTATTGTCACTTCAAATAGTGTTGCCAACATGAAACATTTGAGAAACTCTGAGCTAACAAACACAACTGATTTTTTTTCCCCCCATTTTCCTCACTTTCACTAACTGTCCCAGCCCAGACCATGCCTGCTACAGAAGACTCCAGTATCACTGCTTTTACTTTCAAAAGGAAGATAATACTGAATAAACTTTTGTTCTCCAATGAAACCGGACTGAACAAATGAAAGAGGCCAGATGTACAAGTCTCTCCTGGTCACATTAAGCACACTATAGACTTCCAACCATGTTATAGATGGAGGAGTGGTGCAGTATTACTGCATATGAGAGAACTGAGGCACAGAGAAGTGCTTGTCACATCACATGCCAGTGGATGACTAGGAACTGAGCTCCCACCTCCAGCCCTGACAGATAAAACAGAGAGTTCCTTTTTTTAAAAGGAAAGGACATGTGGTCTCTAATGCTTCACCTGTGGATACTTAAAATAATTGGATCTGGACAGATTAAAGGCAAATGGCAGTTGCTCAGATGAATATAGTGTACTATATGGAGCTACGAAAACTGCCAAAGTACTTGATTTTCAGATTATACCAGCTGTAAAAAAATATGGATCACAGAATGCTGTCAGGAGAGGACAGCGAATGCTTTCCAAATGAAGTGTCAGATTATGGCAGCTCAGGCACTAACAAAACAGTGCACCTGATAAGCAGGGCAATGCGTAATGAACCCCCTTGCCCAGCACAGCTGAGCTGCAGGTGTACAACTGGATTTGAAGTACAGCCAGCAGAAGGGTTTGCAGCAGCACAGATCCACATCGAATTCTGCCCTTCCCTTCCTACAAAGGTGGAAAACTTCCAAGTACGAAATTGGCTCAACTTTCCTCACATCACAGACAACAGTCAAGACCAACAGTGACAGGTTTTGAAATCCTCATCCTACGGCTCACAGGAAGATCTGTAATAGCAAAGACACAGAGAGACAAAAGTCTTCATGCAGTATGAAGCATTTCACTTTACTCAACCAAAAATTAAAAACCTTGTCCTTTGAGAAAGATAGCAGGTTTTTTCTTGTCTTGAAAGATCTTCAAAAAATGGAAAAAATGCACTCCAAACTCTCCATCTCGTTAAGATAAATCAACTTACAGGGCAGATTCTTCTCTTGTGTGGTCCCATACAACCTACCAAGTCATATTAGCAGAATGGTGGAAGATCAGGCGAGGACAAGCTGGTAGCAGTTACCCAGAGCGCAGTCCCATGTGGTCCAAGCAAATCAGTCCTGCTGCACACCCGACAAAGACCTTTCCTTTGTCCTTCATCCCTGTGCTTCAAAATGTAAGGAAAGTGAAGTTTTAAGAAGACAGATCTGGCCCTCATGCTAGAAAAACATATACTCACACATTAAATGTGTGAGTAGTCCCCAGGAATATCAAGCTAAGCACGAGTGGGTGATTGCAGGACCAGACTTAAACACACAGTTTGTATTGAAGTGTAGCTTACAATACACTGCTTTTTCCTTCTTCAGATGAAGCCAAAAAAAGGTAGGAAGCATCATAGCTGTGCTTGGTGTGACTATCACTATTTAATAGTGTCAGCTGAGACTTGACATTGTTTCATTTGCTAGCTGATACTTGCCTCAGTCTTTTACAAAATGGCCACAGTGACCATTTGTTGGTCATACATTGTTATTGTGCTGTATGTCTAATAAAAATATAAAAGGCACATTTTACGTAATAGTTTATGGCTGTGATGAAGGTAAACTTCAATAACCATTCAGTAATGATTCAGGCATGTTAGATTTTAAAGCTCTAGATTACAATAACCTTTAAAAACAAATTGTTTTCCTTTGCATTGCTGCAGGGCAGAGTAAAGGTGGTTAAGATACCTTAATTGCATTTCCACTCCTAGCATACTTTTAAATCATGCTTGGACTAAAATTCTGAACTTTCTAAGGCTTCAGCTGGAGGGGTGTACTCTGAACTGTAAAAGGGGGGGGGGGATATCCAACCAGGAAAACATAGGTGTTTCCTGAAACTAAATCTCAGGCGATTAGGGTATGTCTGATGCTCAGCAATGATGCAGTGCAAAGACAAAGGGGTTAACATCCACACAGCACAGCAAAGGACAGAATATCTTGGTTTGATCCAGAAAGCTATGCCAGAGCATCCTACATCTGAGTGGTCCAGGCACAAAAATATTTCACCTTGGCAATCCTGCTTCCAGTTCTAAATGGTTCTTCGCTAGCTCAGGCACTTCTGCACTGCAGTGTGCAGTGTTGACACTCCTCACTACGCACCCTCTCTTATACTTTATCCCCTCAGAATGACCTACCAGCCAAAACTGAAACCCACACATTGCAGGCGATGTGGGCAGGGAGAAGGAGAGACAGAGGAAAGTGCTCCTCTGATTTACTGTAGAGTTCTTGACACAGCAGGCTTGTGTCAGATCTGTTGAGTGCAGCCCTGAGTGACTCATTACAAAGTTTTGGTGTGTTAATTCAGAGGGCAGAAGTTAATCTGGATTCTACTGGCTGGAGGTAGATCACAGCATTTTTTGTTCCTTAAATGGGAGTGGTTGCTTCAAGCACAGGGGCACTGTATTAGCAAGCCTGTTTCTCGCCACAGCTTTAATAAGATGTATGAGAGTGCAGCGCTCACTCTCAATTTGTGGGAAGTGGTTTGAAAGCTATTCTCTACCTCCCGGGCTCACGTGTGATGTGGCTGGGATTTACAACCTCGGTTAACTTACGTAGGTTTTCCAATTTGCATCTATTTCCTGAAAGATTCAAGCCTAAGGAAAGTGGATGCTAATGTAGGAGCCTGTATTTGGGTTGGTGAAGCAGATAATCCAAGATTAATTTCATCTGACAAAAGAAATCTATTATTACAGTGTCAAACTCCAGTGTGCAGCTAGTAGCTCTCAGCAAGACTGGAGATGCAACTCAGCACCTGCGTTCTTGCACACAGGTGCTATCTGAAAATGCCTAGGGAGATTGGAGTGATTCTGACAGGGGCAAAAGTCTCTTTGAAAGCAAGGCTGAGAGCATCCTATCTTATCACCTGGCTTTTGGTTGGATGGAGCATTGAGCCTGCGTGTGATACTGCAGCAACTATTGAACACAAGACTATGCTGGCCACTGATAGGAGGTTTATTATAACCACAAAGGAGGAATAATCCATCTCTAGCCTGGGTTTGAGGTCCTTCACTAAACGACACACAAGGATCTGACAGGGAGACCCAATGCTCTGCATCTCATATACTCCCTTACCACAGTGGAAAGCGCAGGTTAGAAATAAGTCTTTGATTGTCTCATAAACTATGTGCCATGCAGGACAACACCGGATGGGTTCAACAGTCTCTTAGAAAACTATGGAGCAGATCCAATTCCTCACCAAACACATACAGAGGTCCACTCAACAAATCCACCACCTCAGATGATTCAGGTCCATTACCTCTGTTGCCCAACACTCATCCCCCATTACATCTTCAGCTTGAGAAAAGATGTTACTGTAACTTTAGCAATTATGACAATATTAGCTGCTCCTCTCACATTCAGAAGTGGTTGCTAGTGTGATCTCTATTTTACTGAAGATGTTTTCTTTCATCCAGGCATATCCATGTACTCATGCAAAACCTAGAGCAATACTGCCATGGTCCTCAGTCCCACTCCTGCATAAGACAGCAATGCTGACCCCAAAGCTTCTGCATGTGTGAGAAACATGTCTCTGCTATCTCAGCTGGAGATGGAAAGAAGTAGTTAAAAGAGTACCTGCACTTCCTATACCCTAACACATGGTTCTGGTAAAATTTTTATAGAAAAATATGACTGCAGAGTAAGTGGTACAAAATGATAAATAATAGACCAAGTCCAACTGAATGAAGTACACACGTAGAAGTTGATTTGAGCAGGAGGCTGGCTCTTCCACCAACAGTTAAGACTCACTGTTCTGAGGGCTATTTGACACTCTTCCCTGCTTTAGTCCTTCAGTTGAGACAGTGATGTCTTCTGAGGTTCCCGAGAGGAGTACTGGATAGCGTTCAGACTACTCTCTCACTGCAGCACACTATATCTCATTTGCTGTAAATTGCTAGGACTCTACTGACCTATGAGCCTGGTCCATTTGCATGCGCTGAGCCTCTGGCTGTATTTCTTTCTACCACTTAAGCCACATCCCAACATAAATGCTCTTTAATTCTCTGCAGCCATCCTGCACCCACCCTACTCCTTGCCCCCCAAGGCTTCAGCTTCTCCCCAGCTCCTACCTACACTGGTGACAGTTTCCCTCTGAGAGGGGTTTGCACTGACCACTTGACTGCTGCATGCACTCTGCTATTCATTTCTGTCTCTTGCTCAACACAAGCACGTGGACACACAAAAGCAAAAAACAAACAGCCGGTTGCTGTAATAACACATTATAAAACTTATTAATCATTTCTCTTGCATATTAAAGGACTCCTCCTTCCTTTATCTATCTGCCAGGATCAGGTTCACAGTTGGTGACAGCTGTTGACATCGCCATGGGCAAGGCAGCAAGACAAGTGCTGCACTTCCTGGCTCTGTCCTGCACAGATGAGGTCAGTGGGACCTCTGCAGCCGTTTTCAGTGAAAGCAGAAAGAGGCTCGGCATTATAAAGGTCAAAGAGTTTTCTAAATTCTTCTAATGAACCCTAATGTTGCTCCCAGCTTACAATCCCAGAGTGCTTTACCAACACTTATCACTTTACTCAGTATTTTTTTGAGGACCAGCAGTTTGAGAAAAGATGCAACAGATCAAGGCACTTTTCTAGCTCACCTTACTGCAATATGGTCAGGATGGCCTCGCAGGGAACAAGGCCTCCATGGCTCATGCAGCCCTGGAGAAGGGTTCCCAGTTACTGATATAATACCCATTTCTTACCTGGCCATTGGGAACTGGACTGTCATCCAAACCCCACGGCATCAGGGAAGAGTGATTTTTAGTTATTGCATGTTGATGACTGCTGAACAAGTACTGGGGTAGAAAGACTTCTGGTAGCACGCTTCCATGAGTGAGCAGTTTTTCAAGTCATCTTCGCCTACCAGACAACACTGGAGTGGTTCCTTATTGTTAAGACCAGCTTCTGTGTACCACTGTAGTTTCTCTGCGGCACTGCAGCAAGCCCATTATCCAGAGGAGAGAACCCAGCAGAAAATATCCATAGACAAAAAAAAAAACCCCAAAATATCCAGTGAGGATGAAATCCTGGCCCCAATGAACTCACTAGATCTAAACTATGGAACAGGCAAGCTTTGCAATTGGCTCTGCAACCCCAGTTACTGGAACAGGCAAGCTTTGCAATTGGCTCTGCAACCCCGGTTACTGGGTGCAGACCATGGCTGCCTCCTGGCATTATGCTGGGAAGATACCTGAACATATGCACCCCTCCCTTAGTAAGAGAACTTGGGCAGGCCCAGAGGGAAACCCAGTATATACCAATAGGATCCACCAGTATAGGTGATCAATGGAAAAGCATTAATGCTATTTGTCACAGGCTCTTAGGGTCCATTAACCTTCAGCACCCTGGTTCTTGTAACCTCAAATATTTCAACCTTCAGAGTAATGCAAAGCCTTTGTGCAACATTGCGGGGGGTGGAGAATGGGACCTTTCCCACCTCTGCTATGCAAACAGCTTACACACTGGAGCACAGGATTTATTTATACCCATCTCAGCATGAATAAATGCCAGACCTAAAGCAATCCATCTTTCAGACTGTGGCAGAATGAGCTGGTTCAATGACCTGTTGGGGTAGCAATTGCCCCTTGATGACTACAGTAAAAGAAAGTCCTGTCTGATCCATGGCCTGAAGATGATTTGAATTCCCCATGCTTGCCTGAGAGGAGATGTAGAGTGATTACAGGCTTAAGCCATCTGTGTTGGGGTCCTAACTCCTCATATATGCCCCATGGTGCAGAAGAAACATGTCAAGACACACGACACTGTCTTCCTCCTGTCGAACTACATCAGTCTCCTTGGAAGCAACCACTCACAGTGACGTACCACAACCACATAAAGATGCAACACTACCAATATTGTAATGATCCATAAGTCTCAAAATAAATCTTGAGCCTTTGTGCTGGAAGCAACAAAGACCAATGGGAAAAAACCAAGGAGTCTCTTTCACACTGTGGAGAAGGTGACAGCTCAGAAAAGAAACCCTGGGAACCTAGGAAAGTGCTGGGTAAAGGCTTTTAAAAATGACCCACAAAAGAAAAAAAAAATCACCAGGGTCTGATAGAGATCCTCATCTTTCCTGCATTTAGCTTTTGTGTCATGTTAGCTCAACTCCTTGTCAAAACAAGTTCTGTTTTGCCGCTGTCAGCACAGTGGGCTTAACGTAGCTTAAGAAAAACATCTCACACTATTCTTCATACTTCATATATCATCTCCAACAAGCCAGATAGCAGAAAACAAGCTGCTACTGTGCAGCTGATTATTGGTGATCATGGACGCAGGCAGGCCCAACGATGGAGGAATACTACTAAATTTTGCTCAGATCTGTTTTTAGCTATGCAGAGAGGCAACGAGTACCAACACAGGGGGAGCCTTTGACTCAGGGAAACATCCAGACTGCCTGTTAACTACAGAAACACAATTCAAGATTTTCAGCACTAACAACTGCACCAGAAAGCACCAGTCTGACAAGTTCCTTTTACATAGTACCTGTTGTTAAAGAGCAACAAAGTTGTTGACCATACGAGGCATTTTTACATGTAAAGATTGTCCGCAATAATTTAAAAGAAGAGTCAGAAGAGTTGAGATGGAACAGACGCTGAGAAAAAGTACTGCTACTAAAAACCCTAAAGCAAAACCTGCTATTTGGTCTT
Source organism: Pygoscelis adeliae (assembly GCF_000699105.1). Classification (NCBI taxonomy): domain Eukaryota; kingdom Metazoa; phylum Chordata; class Aves; order Sphenisciformes; family Spheniscidae; genus Pygoscelis; species Pygoscelis adeliae. The sequence continues at coordinate 2,190,871 of NW_008824547.1, read as the reverse complement.
TTCCTTTCTCAAATAGTTCGGCTGCTAATCTAGTGGAGGCAGTAAGTCACTCCATTCCTCTTAATTATCCTATTTTGGCCAACTCCATTCCTGTGGATGGTATCTGTCTTTGCATATACAGTTGTTTAATACAGCTACTGGTTTCAGTCACAGAATGTTAAACAGTTACCTATCTTTGTTTAATTGCAGAAAATCAGGATGTTCTCCTAACAGCATGGTAATAAGAACTTGGGGGATACATCCCTGAAATAACTCATGTCAATTTTCTAAAACATCAGCCATTTAATTTAGGAGAATCCCAGAAGATATGAAGATGATTTCCTGATACCAAGGTATTCCTGCCAGTGTTTCACTATGAACCATGTATCTATTTTGTTTTGCATATCCACCCTGTGAAAATATCTCATCATCATTTTCCACTGATATTCAAGAGGGATCTTGTACTGTTCTCAGCAGCCAGCATTATAGTCTTCATCCTCTCTGTTCAGATTTGATGGTTCATTTCCTCTGCCCAGACTGACTTCAGATTGTCAATATTGCCCAGCAGTTCTATAAAAAAAGTACACACAAAATATCCTTATTTGTACTTAAAGCAGATAGTTCCTCATCTTGTAGTTTCCTTACACAGCAAGCCAGTGGCGATAAAACAGGTTTAAACTACAGCTTAACATTAAACACCTCTTCCTCTTCAAAGCTTCCATGCTAAACACTTGGTCATGCCTGAAGATGTGCTCAAAGTGGTCTTGCCCCACTCCTTGGTGAAGAACCTGAGTGCAGAAGTGAAGCTTATTTCTCACTGCTTTTCACGAGGCTGGGAGCTTAGCATGGAAAATGAAAAAGCGGGATCTGGCTTGGAAGGGATGTTCTGTGTTTCCAAGCCTAGCCCCTGCTACTGTTGGTACTCAAACCCTGTAATTCATCAGCAACATCCTAGACAATTAGTTTTTCTCTCCACTGTTCCTATGGAACAGTGCTTGACCAACCTGATCTCCTTCTATGACCAGGTGACCCGCCTAGTGGACGAGGGAAAGGCTGTGGATGTGGTCTACCTGGACTTCAGTAAGGCCTCTGACACCGTCTCCCACAGTATTCTCCTGGAGAAGCTGGCGGCTCACGGCTTAGACAGGTGTACTCTGCGCTGGGTCAAAAACTGGCTGGACGGCCGGGCCCAGAGAGTTGTGGTGAATGGAGATAAATCCAGTTGGCGGCCGGTCACGAGCGGTGTTCCCCAGGGCTCAGTATTGGGGCCAGTTCTGTTTAATATCTTTATCAATGATCTGGATGAGGGGATCGAGTGCACCCTCAGTAAGTTTGCAGACGACACCAAGTTGGGCGGCAGTGTTGATCTGCTCGAGGGTAGGAAGGCTCTGCAGAGGGACCTGGACAGGCTGGATCGATGGGCCCAGGCCAACTGTATGAGCTTCAACAAGGCCAAGTGCCGGGTCCTGCACTTTGGCCACAACAACCCCATGCAGCGCTACAGGCTTGGGGAAGAGTGGCTGGAAAGCTGCCTGGCGGAAAAGGACCTGGGGGTGTTGGTCGACAGCCGGCTGAACATGAGCCG